>NC_052495.1:199876-241550 GCF_009730915.1 Dioscorea cayenensis subsp. rotundata | reverse complement strand
TAAAATTTCGTATATAGAAAAAATGTAAAGAAATCATTACACATATTTTTTATTAAAAATTAAAAGAAATCCGAATTATCGACTTTCAACATTAGAGTTTAGTATCTATCGTGATTTAATAGTAATGTTAGAACCTTAAGAAGTTTTTGTAGATTTTGAATTTAAATTTTTTTTATAATTATTTTATAAAACAATATATATATATATATATATGTGCGTGTGCGTATGTATGTATATACATACGTGAGAGGTACAAGTTTTATGAGTATAAACTATATATATATATATATTAAATTAAAACAGCCAAAAAAGGAAAGCAGGTTATCCTATCCCGCAGGATCACCATAAGAATCAAAATACCACACGTGCGAGACAACGGTGATCCGCGTTCTATCTTACCTCCCGGGATCCAGTCACCACCCCCACCCCCACCCCACCATTTTTGGCCTCGTGCCTGAGCTCCCCTTCGCGAGCCCTCATCACGCCCCTCTCCTTCTCTTCTCCCCCAACCCCAACCACTCTCCCCACCATGGCCCCCGCTTCTCCTTCACTCCCATCCTCAGGTACTCCTTCTCTCTTCCCCTCCCTCTTTCTAGGGTTTCCATTCCTCTAATTTCTCCTTTTTCTCCTCCAATCTCCCCAGATTTACGCTCCAAATGGAAGAAGCGCAAGCGTGAGAGCCTACTCAAGCGCCACAAGCCCCAGGACGACGACGAAGACGAAGAAGATGATGATGAAGACCCTGCCGTCGCCCCCGCCGCTGATGACGAGGAAAACGATGATGACCCTGCTGCCAATCACAATCATGATCCTGTGCTTGACCTCCGTGAGTCTGAGATCCTCTCTGATGGCGGTGGTGTCCGGATCTCCGACTTCCCCCTTGCTGTTCGCCGTCTTGTCAACCGCCCTCACCCTTCTGTCCTTGCCCTCGCTGCTGCCGATCGTGCTTGTCAGTCTTCTCGCCCTTGGACTCGTCCGGTTCTTGAGAACATCTCGCATGGCCAGCTCCAGACTCTGTCTGCTGTCCTCCCTGATAATCCCTCGCTTTACCCTCCCTCTGATGTTGAGAAACCCTCGGCTTATGTTTGCACCCCTCCTCCTCTCATGGAGGGCAAGGGCGTTGCCAAGCAGCTTCCCGATGGCCGACACCTTCTGGTTCCCATGCATGGCAGTCTGTTTCTCTATCTTGTCTCTGATTCTTCTTCTAATTTTTTTTTTTTAATATATGATTAAAAATTGAATTTTGAGTTTAATCTACTGATGAAATCTTGGAAATGCAGACTGGTTCTCTTTGAATACTGTTCACCGGTTGGAGAGGCAGGTAGTGCCACATTACTTTTCAGGCAAATCCAATGATCACACTCCGGAGAAGTACATTGCGCTTCGGAATAAAATTGTGTTGAAGTATGCTGAAGTTCCCGGGAAAAGGTTATCTTTTGCTGATTGCCAAGGCCTTGTTTCTAATGGCAATGCTAGTGAGATGTATGATCTTAGTAGGATTGTGAGGTTTCTTGATCATTGGGGGATTATTAATTACTTGACGGCCTCGTCCGTGCACAGGGGACTTAGATTAGCTGGTTCCCTCCTCAGGGAGGATACCAGCGGGGAGCTTCTCGTGCAAACTGCGCCATTGAAATCCATTGACAGTTTGATTTTGTTTGATAGACCTAAGGCTAGTCTTAGAGCTGAGGATGTGGCTGTGGCTTCTTCTTCCTCATCATCTTCATTGTTGAGTTTGGATTCTGAGGCTTGTGATTTGGATGGTAGAATAAGAGAGAGGCTCTCTGAATTTTCTTGCAGTTACTGTTCTCGGCCTTTGCCTAGTTTGCATTATCAGTCACAAAAGGAGGTCAGTCTTGCTATAATATTTCTTCTGTTCCTTTTTATTCCTATAACCATAGGATATGCTACTGCATGCTTCTTCCGTAAGCTTACCGAGAGAACTTTTCGTGACGATGTGCATGCTGTGGTAAGAGTAAAACGAGGAAGTTAAATGCTGTATGCTAACAAAGAACTTTTTGTGGGACTTCTCTCCTTAAATAACTCATACTTTTCATGATATTTATGGTGTACATTACCCTTCGCAGGTACATTGACATGACTTTAAATGCGAAGCTCTATGTCGTTATTGTAGTGAACATTGGGAACATACTTCATTGATTTTCTTTTGCCACGTGTATATGCTCTGCTGTCAAAGTCCCGCTTTTAGCGACTTGTGCAAGGAACTTAAAATAATTTTGGCTACCTTTATCATTGCCTTGGGGCATTCCCACCTAAGTTTTCCTCAGAACACAATAGTAGGACGAATAACTTTATATTTCTTTTGAGTTTAAAATGAAATAGGTAGTGTTCGCTAGAATACGTTTGGGTTTGTGTTTGGATTAAGGATCAGTAACTGTTATTCTAATACTTATAAAGTTATCTTTTGAGCAATACCACGGCACAATATGGGTGTCCAAGTATCATAAGAGTATTCAGCACTTGAACATATACGTGTCTATGTATGGACATGTGAATTATGTTCATCTTAGATAAATGGATACCACTCTAGTAGAACAAGTTATTTGCAGAGAAATAGGAATAGGAGATGAAATTTAAATTATATTAAAATTTAATTTTTAGAATAATAAAAATCACTATTGATAAGATATAAAAAAAATAAGAATCAATTCATAAAGATAAGAAAATATATAAAAATATTATAGAGTTCAACTTCAAATTAGAAAAATAAAAGATAAAGATAAGATAATTAAAACATATAGATGATTGAGAGTGAAAATCAAAATAAAAAGCAAAATAAAGATGGAAAGGAGATTAGAACCAAACCCTTAAAATGGGGTAAAATCACCCAAAAGAGGAAAATGAGATTTAAGAAAGTGTTCTTGATGTTTTTTATCTTGAAAAGAAGATACATGTTCCTCGTTTATCTTTCTTCAAGATATTCAAGAAGAAGATATGTGTTATATGCATATTTCAGCATATTTCACCTCATCTAGGGAGGTGTTAATGTGCATCTTATCTCAGCTAGAGAGAAGATATACATGTTGTATGCGAATCTTATCTCAGCTAGAGAGAAGATATCTTACCTATTGAGAGAATATATTGTATGCCCATCTTATCTCATCTAGGGAGAGGACACGTGTTAAATACGTGTTGTATGCTTATTTTTACGTCATATGCGCATCTTATCTCATCTAGGGAGAGAACACGTGTTAGATACGTGTTAGATACGTGTTGTATGCTTATTTTTACCTCATCCAGAGAAGAAAGAAGATAGATATGTGTTGTATGCTAATTTTATCTCATCCTGAAGGAAAATACGTGTCAGATGCAAATCTTACCTTATCCAAAGAGAGATACGTGTTGTCCCCAAATTATGATGTTGTCCTCCATACGCATACATTGTGTCTAGGTGGCATCATATCGGATGTCACAGATTTATTATTGTATTTATTGACTAGACCTTAGTAGTTATGTTGATTCAATTTTTAATATAAAAAAATGAAGCACTTTTAGTGTTTGTTCTTGAAATATCAAATTCAAGGAACCTCTTGCTTCTTCTTCCTCCTGTTCATTGTAATCTGTGAAAGAAAGGTACAAATTTATGTATGCTTCTTTATTGTGTAACTTGATAGAACTCTTGCAATAGTCAGTAAGGTCTGAATGGCTGCTGGACATTTTCAGGATTTAACTTTGAAATAAACCAAAATTGTCTTATTTTATTTTATATTTATTTTTTGCTTGATACGTTTAATGGAATTAGAAGCAGAGGACCAAGTAGAATGCCTCTTTGTCGGCCTTTATAAGAGATGTTGATTTGCTCAACCCTGTGTAGGAGGCAAGAAAAATGCATGTTCCTGTGAAAAATTGCTCTAAACATACATGGTTGTCGATTTTGCGTTGTGCTGTTGTATACCTATGTTTTTAATTTTATTTATGTTTACAGGCAGATGTAATCCTGTGCTCAGATTGCTTCCATGATGCAAAATTTATTACTGGCCACTCAAGTATTGATTTTCTGAGAATGGATTCTAAGAAGGATTCAGCTGATCCAGATGGAGATAATTGGACAGATCAGGAAACTTTCCTCCTGCTTGAGGGATTGGAAAAATACAAAGATAACTGGAATGAAATAGCAGAGCATGTGGGAACCAAATCAAAAGCACAATGCATTCTCCATTTTATCCGTCTCCCAATGGAGGATGGTTTGCTAGAAAATATCGAAATTCCACATGTGGCTGATACATCACTTGTCTCAAATGGACATAATAATGCATTTTCCTATGCAAATTCTAATGGTGATGTTGTAGGTATGCCCTGTGTTTCTGTGTATGTTGACTTGCTTTGTTTGTTTTGTGGGTGTTACATTAAGAAGTTTTGTATTTCTTGATGCTTAACTACCTGCTCATCTTTTCTGTTTTATTTGTGTGGATCATCAGGACTTCATACTCAAGATTTGATTTCTGCAAATCAGCTTCCATTTGCCAATTCTGCTAATCCGGTTATGTCCCTGGTAAGTATTATGAATGATTTGCAGTTAGAAATGACAGGGGAAATTGATATTTCATTTAGATTTCTTGGTTATAAAATTAAGAATCTGGCCATAATTTTATCATTTGGTCACGTTACAGAATTTGTAGTTTTACATGAATTGAGCAAGGATTGCTTTTGATGCATAATTACCTATTTATGCTGATTTTTTTAGATGCTGGCAGTATCAATTTTTAAATTTATTGATGGTCTGGCGTTCATTTGTATCATATTGGAACATCTTATCTACTAATGAGATGCCACGTATGAAATTTGTCATGATTTACAGGTTGCCTTTTTGGCCTCGGCAATTGGGCCGAGGGTTGCTGCAAGTTGTGCTAGTGCGTCATTAGCAGTCTTAACCAAAGATGATTCTAGGTCAGTGATCTCCTAATATGGTAGAATGTTCATCTGGTTATGACTGAACTATGTATCATTGTACCACAAGCAGATTCTGTTGCTTCAGATCTATGCTGTATTGCATAAGTTAATGGAAACTTTCTTTCTTCTATAGTTTTACCATACATATGCCTCAGTACTAAATTTTACTCTCATATGTGTTTTGTTTCAATTTACATTCTGCTTGTTCTGTTCATTGATGTTAGTGACTTAAGATGTCATATCTTGAGCTTTAAAATAGAGATGTCATATAATGTTTTACACACTTGAAGGTCGGGTCATGAGGGTATGCATAACTCACAAGGAACGCAAGCAAACTTGGGTTATCAAAAGGGTAAATCCCCAGTTCTTTTGATGTTCTTGTAAAACTTGACTTGTTTTTGAGGTAACCTGATGATTATTTTCAGATGAGGATCGAGTTCCAAATGTCAAAATGGAGGCTGCTTCTCCTTTGGCTCCTGAACATGTAAAATTTGCAGCTATGTGTGGTCTTTCTGCAGCAGCAATGAAGGCAAAGCTTTTCGCAGACCAAGAAGAGCGTGAAATTCAAAGATTGGCTGCCACCATTATTACTCATCAGGTACCAATTCTTGTGGTATCACATGGATTGCTCAATTTCTCATGGTAATTCATGTTTTGATATAATGGAAATCTAAGTTTAGATTCGAAATGGCTACAGCATTATTCTAAGATACTTCGGCCTACCTCTTTGTTTGGGAAGCAATCTGAGATAAACTCAATGTGCAATGAAAATGAGTACAAATATAGGGATGCTTGTTTTGATTATGGTCTCTATTGGGAGCTAAAACAACAGTGCATTGTGGTTTATGAGTTTGTTTGGATCTGATGTAATGTAGTTTCCTCTGATTTGGTTTCACCATATGCACTGTCTTCTGCTAAATCAACTTGTTTATATTTCAGCTCCAAATTTCTGTTTCTTCAAATGTAATTTTTTTGTGTCCAGTGCTAAACATCAAAATCAGGCATCATGTGACTGAAATATTCCGACTTTCTGATTGCAGTTAAAGAGATTGGAACTGAAGCTGAAACAGTTTGCGGATGTGGAGACCTTACTTTTGAAGGAGTGTGAGCAGGTGGAGAGGACTCGGCAGAGATTCTCTGCTGAGCGTGTTCGGATGATGTCAAACCGGTTTGGACAAGCTGGAACTAACCTACCGGCAGCGTCTGCGGGGTTAGCACAATCAGCCGGTGTAAGCGCAAACATCAGGCACCCTACAATGCCAACATCAGTAGGTCAGCCTAACATCTCAGCACCGTACGCCAGCAATCCGGCAATGCAGCCAAACATCCCTATGATGCAACGCCAGCCAATGTTCGGGTTTGGACCGCGCTTACCACTCTCAGCCATCCATCCTTCCTCATCCGCTTCATCCCAAAACGTGATGCTGAATTCTGGTATGCCAAACGCTTCTAACCCTAATCACCACCCATTATTGAGATCGACATCAGGAAATACTTCAAATATAGGTTGAGAGAAAAACAGAAAAAAAAAATAGTTGGGTTCTGGTTGCAATTCCGAATCTATGTTCTTAGTGATTTCTATTAGTTTTATTTGTGCCATTTTGCAGTGTTAGCGTACAACATATGCACAAATATATATATATTTTTTTGCTTTAAATGAAGAAAAGCTCAGGAAGAAGTAGCTTTGTTGTAGGATGACCAAGAAAGCGTCAACCTCCAAGTCTGCTAATGAATACAATTATTCATCTCATATCTAATTTGTCGAATTCTTCTGTTTGTGCTAATTTGTATAGTTCTGCGGTGAAAAATGAGATATTTGGTTGGTGATGTTGATAATTTGGTCTGTGATCTTCAGTGCTATATGCGCAAGCATAGCTTTTACTCATTCTGGTTTATGACTTGCTATTTTCTATTTATAATATAATAGAATCAATTTGGCGGATTGGGACGCTGTGCTATCCATGCTACCCCGCTCCAGATATTCTTGGTTTTTTGTTTTTTTTTTGTGTTAGTGCTTGGCTTGTGCTTGTGATTATTAAGCATAGAAACTCTATTTATAATTGTTCTTGTGATTATGTTTGGCAGGCCCACTAGAGAAGTTTCAGTGATATTGATAACTTTTGTTGAATTGAACCTTTTAAGTAAAAATTTGTCTTGGAATTTTAATTGGTACATTATATAAAGAAGCTTATTTTAATTTAATTCAAGTTAATATTATGCGTTGTATTCATCTAAATGGAATAATTAAAATAAATGTTTTATTAATAAATAATACTAATTCAAGGGATGGTTAATGGTTATTATCTTTGTTAATGTTCATTAATGATTAACTTCACTAAATAATGTTTTTTTTAGAACATACGTTATTTTTATTTTTATGTTCTATTTTCAGAAAATTAACATACTTTTATATATATCATATAAAAGGCCGTTCTGATGAAATTTTACTAGTGAGATTGGGTTGGTATTGCTGGAAAAGAGAACAGTTAAAATAGAGTTTAGGTGTTCATTTGTTGCCAGGTGTTCACTGGGGAAGATAAACACTTCCGATGAATAAAAGCATTGTTTAGAAGCCGATGCACACTACCAAAGCATTTGCTTCGGTAACTCAGGTTTAATAAGACTTAGTTATTGTCCAACCAACCACAACCACCACCACTGTAAATATTTATATAAAGTTTTTATCAACTGAATTAGTCCAACCAGTAAAAGCTTAGATCATTTAAATCATTTTGAGTTTAAATTCTTATGTAGTAAAAAAAAACACCCATTGAAAATGGCATACCATTTAACAGAACTCTCGGCATTTTTGGTTCAAGAAGTGAGATCTAATATTAGATTAAAATAATAAAGTTTTTTTTTTTTTGGGAGGTGTTTTTGCATTTTAAATTGAATTAAAATCACTGATAAAATTCAAAGTTTTGATTACTGTTAAAAATAAACAATTTATTTTTATTTTAAAAGCTAAAATAAACAAGAACCCAAACCTATTACATTCGCAACCTACCATAATAAGGTTCTCTTTCAGTATAACCTGAGAATAGAACAAATCTTGCTTGTCTCCCTCCAGGTCTAGTTGCACATGCAAATATATAACATTTTACAGACAAACAATACGGCACCGAATGGGAGATGCTCATATTGAGTGTGTACATAATCAAATTATGCATCATTCTTATCTTTTCCTTTCAAACAATTCATCAATCACAAAAGAAATATGCTTTGTTTCCATATTTCTCAGATTTCTGAACGCACATTATCGTTTAGACGCATGGCAACACATTCTAAATTACATAATTCAAATATATCCTTATTATTGATTAATATTTATCTAATAAAAATCGAATGACAATCCAAGTATTTAGCAACGCTATAGCTAATCCGTTAGCAGTTCCGCATTGCCAGTGAAGTGTCAATTGTCAATAAGACGGATCTAGACCGGTGAGACACAAGAAGGCCTTCAATAGACTTAACCTATAGATAGCAGTGAGTATAAAATGACTAAATCTTGGTTAGCAGCATTATCAACTAGTTGATGTAAAACTGAACTTTTAGCATGCCTGAAGACATGGACTATGTACTATTGAACTTTAATATTTCATCACATTACCAAAAATGGCAGGCGTTATGGCGGACAAACACTGGTAACAAACTATAGAAACACAACTGAACAATGCCGATAGTTTTCAGTTTCCAAGCAGAGATGTCAAAATTGCTAGAACAGCGATTAGGATCATGATATTGAGGAAGTAATTGGATTTAAGAGGCTTATCTGGACTGCCCCCAAGACCTTCATATTCCGCCCTGATCTTCTGCTTCATCGCATCTGAAAGCTCTCTCTGCAATTCAAATACAAAATGCAACTTTATTTATTTCTTTACTCTATAACCTCCTACAGACTTGCACATTTTTAGTGGTCACACTCTTGGTAAAGCTTCATCTGTGTTATTAAAAGACGCAGCACAACAAACACGCAGCACAACAAAACAAGGTTTGTTGCATATTTTAAGCCTGCAATCATGAAAGTAGCACACATAAATTTTTTAAAGCAGAATTGGTCAAGCATGCCCAGGCACAAGCATTCATTCTCTCACAGCTGTATAAGTGAAAAATATGTACCCTAATTGCATACCTTCTTTTCACCAGAAGAATACTTCGCTGCTATAAATGGCTCTGGTGCAGGGGCACTCTTGGAGTCATCGTCTATATCAATACCCTGCTCAACATTGCTCAAATTAAATTCTACTTTATGGAAGCTGAATATCACATCCTTGTCTTAAACATGATACAATTGTTCACCTCTGGAGGGTCAAATTTGGCACCCAGATTGCTCAGTTTAGCATGAGACTCGGCATAATCCTTGAAAAATGTTTCCTGGTCTTCTGCATATTTTTCAGCATAGAACTGCAGATGTTTTGGATCAAATCTATCATCTAAAGGCATCTTCGATAATTCCATAGAACCATTACAGACTACCTACTGCAGATTGGTGGAACGGAAACAATGTCCATTTATTTACCTTAAAGGATGGATCATCAAATAAAACAGCATCAGTAGGCAAAACTAAGAGATCTTCATCCTTGCGCTCTTTGATTTCCTGAGCAGATAAGGATGTTAGGATTTTCAGTGAATGCATATATTCCAAAGTCACAACACATGCAAGATGAGAAGAAGACAAGATACATTACTTTGAAGTAGCTGTTATCAAATTTCAGCCATTGCACTGTCCATGACTGACCTCCAGGTGCTCCAGGTCCGTCTTTCTGTCAGAAAACAGATCAATTAAACAGCTTAGATATAATTTTTAGGCTGACAAGAAACTATGCAGATTCAAAGAATATGCTGAAGATCAGCAGCTGATCTTTAAACTCCGATTGAACAAGATCAGAGAAGTGATCAAGAAAACTAGCATTCCTCAACCATCAGCTACAATAACATAGCACATTGGGCAATCTTAACATGTGCACAAACAAGTTTTTTCCTTGGATGATCTTGATATGGTGCAACATTATCTTTAAATTTTGAGACAATCAATTAACACACGAAGAGGAGCAATTAGAGACTATCCAATGTCGACATTAAATTATAAAGAAGGAAATCTTACTGTGTACTTTGTCTCTGGTTTGCCCCAACCACTGCGTTCTGGTCTAGACCTTCCTAGTGTGTGCGCACCTGATAATGCCACTATTTCCTACATGAGATTATAATATAAAGTTAGCAAGCCAGTTCCCGCTGTGCTAACACAGATAAGGTGAATATTTGCATGATAAGTATAAACCTTGTCATCAAGGCCCATTCTGTAGAATACATCCCGTAAATGAGCACCGGGTGAAGAAGGTCCGGCATCTTAACATGAAAAGAAAAAAGTTACTCACATGATAGTGTTGGTAAGCATCCAATAAAATTGGGGATTTCATTGGATTAAAATGGAACAGTCCTATCTGAACACAAAAAGTTGGGGATTTCATATCAGGGATGCTGCTTAACATTATCCAAGGGAAAAAAAACTTATATTTAAAATAAGGTGATATATTCAGAGCACAATCGTAACCAGCTATAATTTCATAGTAAGCTTTTCATGAACCTTTACAAAGAAAAATGTACCACCAAATCCAAAGTAAAAGAAGTGTCCAAAAGAAAATCAGAAAAAATAAACTTTGTATTGGTTGCAAAGACTTAGAAAGTACTAAACAAATTGCACAACATCATCAGATTGATGAAGAAACTTGTTGCAGAAGTTGTCCAAGACAAAATCCATACAGGTTCAGCCAAACAAATTATATATCAAATTAATCGGTGTATTGGAAAGAGAAGAAAATGCATCCTGCTTGGCAGGCAGACCTAAAGATTTGGCATTTTAGAATTTAATCTACACAAGTTGGAAACTTTTCTCCCCTTTAAATTAAGTAGTGGAAGTTACTTACCAGGAAGCTTCCCTTCTGGTGGACACTGCTCCGGTCCAGAAACATCTACTCTTCCATACTTCATGGGAATTTTGGGGCCACCAGCATCCTGTGAGATAGTGAGTGCAAAGAGTTCAATTCATCATATTGAAGATGCACTCAAATCAGCCCACATCATGGGGGAAAAAATACTATTTTCAAACATAAAAATAATAAAAATGAAAAAGCAAACCTCGATGGCTGTAGCACTGGCTAATTGGAATAGATCTGCATATGTAATTCCTGAATACTTGTCTTTGATAGGCTGAATAAGCTTCAAAGCATTCACCAGACCTGCCATACAATGTTAACAAGATACTCTACTTGCTTTCTCAATCAACAAATAATACATGACAAAGTAATACCAGCATTTGCTGCATGCTTTAGTTCAATCTCAAACCGCAAGCTCCCATTAGCTCCACCCCTCTGTGGCCACTCTTCAATGTTCTTATCATAAGTACCAGCATCGTGCCAACCCAGGCGAACCTACCATAGCACAACAAATACTACATTACTTTTAATTTTAAGTTTAACAAAAGTACATCATTCACTACTCACTAGTGCGCTATCAATGCACAAACCGTCAGTTTACAAGAGCAACAATTAGCCATGCATGGCTATACACCAATCCAGAGGGGGAAAAAAGAGAAATTCAACAGCTGAAAAATCAAATTATTCATTCCGAATTGAATCAAAGTTAATAAATTTTAAAATAAATCATCAATCCATGGTGAGTTCTAGCAATTTCAATAAGTGAAAGAACATTCACATATTCTATTTCCTTAATATAAAGATCATGCGCTTCCATAAAAATCAATCTCACAATCAAAGAATCACTCAATATTAAAATTAATAATCAGAATAATATTAACACCAATCAATGCAAACCATTAATAATCTAACAAAACAGAACCAATCAAAGCAACCTCACATCAATCAAAACAAAATTCACATATCCCAAAAAGAACAACAAGGGTTTAGGTTTACCAAAATCGGATGGCAAAAGGTGGATCGAAGCAGCTCCTTGATATCCTCTCTAGCGCTCCTCAGCTGCGCCGCATCCGAAGCCGCCGTCGCCGCCGAGGTGGCAGCACTTGAAGCGCGGATTGCACACCGATCCAAAGTTCTCATCTGAAGAGATCGCTGCTGCGCTGATCGGAGTGGAGAATGGACAATAACAAGGGATCGAAACACCGTCAATCGATGAGAAGACGAAAGGCGAAGACTCGATCGGGTCACCGCCAGCCGAGAAGAACAAGGAAGCGCGGCGCCGGCGCCGATGCAAGCCATGGACGGAGCTGAGAGGCGGGCGGCGGCGGCGGCCATGGGTTCGAGAAGAGAGACGATGAAGAGGGATTGGTTCTTGGTGGCGGTGATTAGTGGAGGGTTTGGTGGTGGACCTAATCGCGGGGTTTTTTGACGTGTAAGATGATGACACGTGTTACTTTGAGATTAGTGGGGTTGGTGATGACGCCGCCAAAGGACCACCATTTTGATTGAGTCCATGCACATCTTGGTGACCTTAATAGAGAAATTTTTATAATTAAAAATTTTGGAAATTAATTTAAAGTTTGTTATCTAATAAACGTTTGATTCAAGAAATAATTTTAATATTTTCAGATTTATAAATTGCTCTGATATTGATTCAATAATTTTAATATTTTATTTATATTAAATATGATATTAATAATTAAAATTTTTAATTGTATAATAGGCATTGACTTCATTATGAGTATTAAATTGGTTTTATATTGAATATTTAATATGATGTTTTAATGAAAACGGGTGGTAATCTTATTGAAGAAGGTTTTAAGGAAGATTTTTTTTTTTTACATATATTTAAATTGGCATAGATTTCATCATGGCCAGTAAATTAATTAGTTTTATATTAAATCCTTCATATATTTTTTTAAAAGTTTTTGGTTTAAAAAATATTTAATAATATTTATTTGGTATTATATAAAATATTAAAAATACAAAAAAAATATATAGGAGACTAATAATAGATAATATTATTATATCAAATAAGATCTTCTAATGAAAACCGATGATAATCTGATCGGAGAGGATTTCAAAGAAGATTTTTAAACTTTTTTTTATAAAATTTTTCCAATTTCATAATGAACATATAAGATTTAACGGGATTGATTTCATCATGGACATTAAGTCAATTTTATATTAAACATTTAGTAAGACCTACTCATGGAAATGGATGATCTTTTGGAAAATTGAAAATCTTTGTTAAATTTATTTGGAATTATTTGTTTAGAAAAGAATAAACTATATTTATTTGGCATTACATAAAATACGAAAAATAAAAAAATATTGTGTTATTAATAAAAAAAATTATAATTAAATGAATAAAAAGATTAACAACATTTATTTAGTATTATATTAGATAACAACATGGACTTTATTTTTCTGTAAATTACCAATAGTTTCATGTTTATTAAATGACATAGATTGGGTTTATGAAAAGATATATAGACAATTGTAATAGAAGAAGATGAAAAATCTAAAATAAAATAAATTAAATGATGGTGTTAATATATACTGCCCATATTATAATGAAGATGAATAACAATTTTCTTTTGTAGTATATATATTTGTTTTTCACATAGGTGTCTATAATGTTACTATTTAGTTTATCATAGTTGTTTTTTTTTTTAATTCAATTGTTCAATCCTTTGTAGTTTGGTTGTATTCTTTTTATTACAAATATCACAATTTCTTATATGTTCTTATTTGGATTAATTTGTAGGCAGTGAAAAGCAAGTAAGTGTTCTGCCCAAAAAAAGTTTTTTAAATCTGTTTTTTTTCAAATTATCTATACATACTATTAAGCTGTTATATAATCTACTTCCAGAGTATCCCAAGGAACAACTTTAATTTTTTTTATTACATTTAAGTTTTTTATTTATATTATTTATGATATTAATAATTGAAAATTTTTAATTACACTTATTTTTTTATGCAATAAATGTCCATAAGATTTTTAAAATCGAAAGTATACAACAGTTTTCATCATATGAGTTGTTTAATTATATTATTTTTATAATGTGCTCCTATATAGTGTTTGAAGAAATAAATTTAAATTTAAGTTTTTTATATTAATTATGATATTAATAATAAAAAATTTTAATTGTACTTATTTATTTATGCAATAAACGTCCATCCATCCATGAGATCTTTGAAATCTAAATTCCATTGTAACAGTTGTTTTATTATTATTATATAAATATTTGGAAAATTATAAATGAATGGGGTGAAAGGACAAGAGGGAGGACAAAAAGGTATCTCAGGTGATTTTGTCGTTTATTGCTTGTGATTTGACGGGAATAATATTTTTGAATTTATTTGGGAGGTTTTATTTTATTTTTTAAAATTAAGATAAATACTGCACCACGTTATGTCCATGGATGGAATTTGAAATTTTTGAAAAAAAATTATAAATCTGAATTTAATGATGTTACAATAAGTGGTTTTTATTTTTATTTTATTTTTTTACTAGTGTTTGAAATGTGCATGTATATATATACACACGCCAAAACCACTTTGTTCAAGTAGTTAGGGGCTATAGAGACTAGCGTCTGTCGAAATAATAATAATAATTTTAAATTAAATAAAAAATAAAAAATAAAAAATAGAGGTATTAGTGAATGAGAAGAGAGAAATGATGGAGAAGAAATATATTATAACAAAAACATTATTTCAATAAATCATGTTTTTAAATAGATTATTTATTATTAATTATTATCATTAAATACATATACTGTTTCTAAGCAAACACAAACGAGAAGGTTTTTTTAAAAAAAAAACAAACAAACAAATGAGAGAAGGATTAACTCTTGTCATATATATGAAAATTTCAAACATATTTCAAACTTTAATGAATTTTATTTGTTTTCAGTCATTTCTCTCAAATAAATACAAAATTTAAGGCACAAGTAAATACAAGTGTATATACATTCTTAAACAAAAAGAAATACTTTAATTTATTTCATCAACATGCATGCATCAATGCATCATAAAATGCATGCATACACTTAATAAACACAAAGTAAAAAAAATAAAAAATAAAAAATCTATCCATCCTTGTCAATTGATACACCACAAATAAATGAATGAAAAATAAATTTCACCTTACCAAAAAAAGCTAAAAAAATCTTGTGTTTCACTTGGCCTCTTAAAGGAATCATCCTTCCGGCACTTCCCTCCGATCTCCGGCCACTGCCGGAGCTTGACATTACCTTCTTCATTGAACTTTGAGTTACTTTTTACTGCTAAGGTGAAACCCTAAGTATGAGAAGGAGAAGGATAGAGTTAGGGTTTTTTCACTATTTCATTGGTTGTCACGTGATAAGATTCAGATATTTTAAGGTTTATTTTAATTATTATTTTCGTAAATTGGCCTTCATGCATGTGAGCACGTGCTAGATTTGGCAAATTTATATATATTAGCTAGCAACGTTAAAGTTTTTTATTTTCATCTCTATCCTCTTATTGATTCCTTTGAAGTTTTGTGTCATGCTTTTATTTTATAAAATGTTATTTATTTATTCTCATATGAAACAAATTTTCAAAATATTCAATGTCATTAATATGACCTATCTTTTTAAGTATATTTCTTCACGTATTTTATTTCAAGTATTTCGATTCAAGCGGTACACTGACATTTTAGTGGACCTAAAAACTAAATTAAAAACTATTGAATAGCCTGAATTCAAATTTAAAAAATTATAAACATTATTAAACAGTTTTATAAAATTATAAAATATACATACATCTATGAATTTTAGTTTGGGTGTAAAAAATATATCATATGATTCAAATATGCATAATTAGCCATTCACTTAATTGATAGTTAAGAACTAAAATAACAAGTAATGTAATTAAAAAGCAACTTAACACAAACTAAATTAAGTATAAAATAAACTTAAAAAATGATAAATAACTATAATGAGAAATAAAACACAACTTGAGAGAAATTGAGTGATGAGAGAAAACTTACCAATTCAAGCAACTTGCAATATTTGTTGTTTTTTTAGATTCTGAGAGACTATTGCATTTTTTATAGTTTATTATTATTATTATTATTATTATTATTACAATTTATTACTAATATTTTAAAAAATAATAATTATGTATAAATAAGTTTAATAAAAAATATATCTAAATATAAAATTGAAAAAATAAAAATATTGGAAAATTCATGTTTTGACCGGCCATATTATTATTATTATCACTTTACACCAATTTTATTTAATATAATAATTTAATTATTTTAATTTAATTTATTTTAAATAGTGTGAGGGTTAGACCTGTCCAAGGGCCAGGCTACCCGTCCAAACTCGAAGGCCCGCCCGAAAAATGGGAGGGCTTGGACAAATGTATAAGGCCCGACCCGACGTCCAGGCCTTGGACAAAAAAAGAAGCCCATTTTAAAAATCGGCCGGGTTTGGTTTTTATTATTAAAAGCCCGACCCGGCCCGGCCCGAATTATAAAATATATTTATTAATTAGTTTTGCATGGGTTTGAATTTCCATTGATTATTTATTAATTAGTTTTATATATACTTATATAATATATATTTATTGTTGATTGTCATTGATGATAATGGTTTGAATTTTAGTTGTTGTAATTGTATAAATATTTGCATTTGGTATTTTAATTTTTAAGTGTTTTTTTGGTCATATTCACATATTAATA
Source organism: Dioscorea cayenensis subsp. rotundata (assembly GCF_009730915.1). Taxonomy (NCBI): domain Eukaryota; kingdom Viridiplantae; phylum Streptophyta; class Magnoliopsida; order Dioscoreales; family Dioscoreaceae; genus Dioscorea; species Dioscorea cayenensis. Next base: position 224,987 of record NC_052495.1, on the reverse strand, counting down.
TTATTGTTAAATTTTTTTTTATAACTTATATATTATTTGTTAAAAAAACCTATTTAGACGGGCTTGGGTGGGCCTTGGGTAGAGGTCATTAAATTTGGACGGGTTTTGGCAAGGGTTAAGACCCAGATTTTCTGGCCAGGCCGGGCTTGGACAAACTTGAAATTTAGTAATTATGGATAAACCCGGCCCGGCCCATGGACAGGTTTAGTGAGGGTAGAATTTAAAAATATAAATAAAAGTACACTTTCCATATATAAATTATAATTTATTATTATTTTTAATTATATACATACACCGGCAAGGGGTACTCCCCAATAACATTAACGATGGATGATTCATCCTTGGCAATTGACACCTCAGGTATGAATGCCAAAAATATTTTCCCCAACATGTTGATATTTTCACCCTAACTGCCCTACCCTATCATTAGTATATCATGAGGTATAATTCAGAATTGTTAATTTATTGTATTTATCTATCATTTTTTTTTTCAACAAACATGTGGCAATCCCCTCCCGCCTTATTGATGGAAGCCAGGGGAGCCCGCAAACGTGGAGTTAATCTCTCTCTCTCTCTCTCTCTATATATATATATATATCCTACTTCATTTTGCATTAGTTTTAAGGTTCAAATTCCGGTCATTATTTATTATATATGGCATGCGACAATTTTTTAATCTATATATATTGCTTTTAATTTGTTTTGTTGACTTTTTGGTTTATATATATATATATATATATATATTTCTCAATATTCTCATGGATGGAATATAAATATAAGTCAAAAAAAAAAAATTGGTTTAATGCACTTGTCTCACTGCAAAAGATATTTGTTCGGGGTATTCATTATCTATATTCAAATCGTGCTTAATAAAGTGGTGTCAAAAATCTCTGTTTAGGAATGCATGTTTACAACCTAATCCCGATATCAGTTGAGTTAATTTGCATAACCGATCTTTATTGTATTCTATACGCACGTCATGAAGCTATAAATCATAAAAGCTCTATTTATGTCACACAAATATATGAAGTCTTCCTCTATCTCCATTACAAAGGTTCTTTCCTTAAAAGATGACATGACTAAAAAAGAAATTTTAAATTTTTTTGAAGACGAGAGTGATTAAATCCAGATGCAATCATAAATAATAAAAAAAAAAGTGTTAATAAATAATCCCGAGCTTCACATGGGAGTAAACCAAGAAGTTAGAAAAATCACACCGATCCCAATACTTGATCAAAATTATTTGATTTCTCAATCATCTACCACAGGATTGCCTCGAGATAAGAACCCCAAAGTCTAATTGAAGACAGTTTTGTTATTACGTTTTTTTCACATTGTTTTAATTTACTCCATTTATTTATAAAAGTTAGGTATTCACTGACTTTTCTAGTGTCATGTACATAGTATGTTAAATAATATATTTTTACTTGTTAATTAATAATATATATATATATATATATATATATGGTGCCACCAAAGCCTTAGATTAATAATATAAGATTGAGAGTTGAATCCTTGCCACGTAAATTATAGCACGACTATGTTCTGATATCTGATTTTTTTTATATTTATAAAAATAAAATAAAATTATACTTATTTTAAATTTTTGATATGAATAAAATATTTTAGAGATATATATATATAATTCGTATAACATCATTCATAGAGTAGCTGTTAAATGAGATAGGTCCCTCTTTTAAAATCTTAAATTTTTTTTACAATAAAAGGTCCTGTATAATGACATCAAAGTTTGATTTTAAAACATGTTGATAAACAATAACTGAATTAAAAGGAAACTTAAGAAAGTGATGACCCAAAAAAACTAAAAACAAAATTTGAAAATTTACCCTATAAAAATTAAAAAATATATATTTGGATTAGTCCAATGACATGTCATTGTTGTTCAACCCAATCTAATTATAAAAATAATAAAAAAAGAGAGCGGTGCTATAGGTATACAGTTTTTTGTTTTTTTAGAGAGATCAAGTAAAAAGTCATGAGACAAACAATAGTTTAAAAAAAAATATATATATGTTATATTTTAATTTATAAAAAATTGATTTTTATAAACAATAAATTTTTATAAATATATATTTTTACAATATAATTGTTTTATATGATAAAAAATAAAGAGACAAAACAATAGATTTTTGAAAAAATATATTTTTATTTTATATAAACTAATTTGTAAAAATCAATGGATCATATAATGGATTTTTATAATTTATTTAAAAATATTATTTTTTTAAACTACAGATCTTATTTTTATAAAACAATTGATATTTAAAAATCCAAAGGCAACCTCTTATGCTGAATTTAGTAATATATTCATTATGAACAGATTAATGAGCTGAATTCAGAGTTTAGATTTCTAACCCATTTTAACTTTTATAATGCTTTTCAAGATTTAAAACTCATAAAAAATGAATTATTTTTAGAAGATAATTCAATTCAAATAAAAAATAATATTTTTTTTTTAATATAACCATATGATTTATAAATTTTATTTATTTTTATGTCCCAAAGGATTTAAATTTCTATATTTCCTCACTAGTTGCACATAGGGGTGGACATGGGCCGGGCTGGGTCAGGTCTGGGCTGGGCTAGACTCAAATATACAACCCATATATTCGGGCTGGGCTGGGCCGGGCCATGTTCGGGCCAAATTGTTTTGATCCAAACCCGACCCATTTGATTATCATTAGGCCCAGGCCCAGCCCAACCCGACCCAAAAAATAAATAATTTTTTTATGAAATAATTGAAATAACTAAATAAAACTACTACTACAACCCCTAACATTTTTAGAAAAATTTAAAAAAAATACAACACAAGTATTATAAATGTTTACTCTTTTCAAACCTATTACTATTATATATATAATTATATGTATTATAAATAATATATGATATATATATTATTTATTTATTCGGGTCGGGCCGGGTCGGGTCGGGTCAAAATTCATCTGACCCAAACCCAGTCCGAAATTCAATGGGGCCAAAACATTTGAGCCCAACCCAGTTTTTTGGGCCAACTTTCTAAACCCAGGCCCTGTATTTTTTGGGCTGGGTTCGGGCCAGCCCATGAGTCACCAGGCCCATGTCCACCCCTAGTTGCACAAGGTTTTTGATAGTTAAATATATATATATATATATTTAAAATTTTCAAAACAGTGAACTCACAATATCCCACATTCAAGAATATTATTTGAAAAAAAAAATTAATATTATGTCAGCTCCCGGACATTCAAGCTATAATTTTTAATTTTTCAGGGGGGTAACATTAAAAAAAGGTTTTTTTTTCTCGAATTTAAAATTATCATGAGGGGCTTAATGTCAATAGGCTTGCATTCCATCCTTTTCCATCTCTGTTTGTGTTTTCTCTTGACCAGAAGACCATTTTCTCTTTCTTTCGAAATTCAAATCTCTCGATCCCTCTCCACGACGCCCCACTCCAACCCCATCGATCGCTTCCCTTGGTGCGCGCCATCACGGCAACCGCTTCCAATCCTTCTTTTCGAGTTTTTTTTCTCAACTTCTTGTTGTTTCTTTCTTTCTTTCGCCTTGGCTTTATCTTTTCTGGATCTAAATTTTCCCCCAAAAAAGTTGGTTTTTTTTTAGTATTTGTGAGCTAAGGTTCTTGTTTTCTTGTCCTGGTTGTGGTTTTCGAGGGGTTTCTTGCTGTAATTTGGGGTGATTTGGGTCGGATTTGGGGTTTGGGAGTTGAGGAGTGGTTTTGGAGTGGTTTCGTGCCCTAGGGTTTGGTTGTGAGTTGGAGAATTTGGAATGGCGGCTGAGGAGACTGGGTGTAATGGGAATGGGAAGTCTGGGTCGCCATCTTTTGGGAAGCTTATCACTTATAAGCGGAGGAAACGTGGGAATGGCTGCGTTTGGTCGCCGGGCAAGGTTTGGAAACTTTTTTTTTACAATAAAGATTGATTTTTTTTTCTTTCTCTTTTCTAGTTCTTTTGTTTCTTGAAATATTGAGTCTTTCTTGCCATATATTCTCATTGTCCATGCGGTGATAATTTCTTGGACTTTAATTCTATTTTAGGATTGTTTGTTGCCAAATATCGAGATTCGAGTTTTTCTTGCCATATATTCTATCACTTATTGATTTTCTGTGGTTTCTGTGGAGTGGCATTCCCTTTGCTCTTTTTTAGTTTTGTTTTGTGATGATGCGAGATGCATTTTCTATTTTGTTAGTTTTCTTTATGAACATCAACCTTTGTTGTATTTCTCAATTTTTAGTTTTTTCTTTCTTTCTTTCTTTTGTAGAATATAATCTGATTGAACTTGGTTAGTTTTTTTTATTGTCAAAATTCCAATCTTTTTATTGTAGCAAGCATTGAAGGAGCCACATGGGGCAATATCCCGTCCGAGTATAACTGGTCAAGATGTGCTTGCTAGAATTGACCACCACTGGAAAATTGTATTGGAACATATGCAGCAGTTGCCTGAATTAAGTGATAGTAGCAGCATCCATAAGTGCATACAGGATGCACTTGCTTCCCGTCTTTTTGAATCTTCCAAAAGATTTAAGATGATGACCATCCATGACTCTGATATTACACAGCCTGAGGTTCTCTGGTCATTTCCTTTTTATTATGTTCTCTGTGAAGAATATTTAGCATTTAAAATGGTCTAGCTTTATAATCAGGTATTCATTGTTACCAGGGAGAATGGAGGGGTTTCGAAGTTGATCGTCATTCCCAAAGACGTGATAGTAACACAAATGGTACCTCAGTTGGATCAAAATCTGGAACATGTGCTGATTCAGATTTATGTTCGAACACTATGAAATGCCAGAATGTTTTCCTTGACATTCTACTTTCACAAAAATTTGCTTTATTGTGTGATTTACTTTGTATAAACTTTCAAGATAACGTTGCAAAAGGCATGTTGGACTTCACTATGATCAACTCAAAGATGAAGGATGGGGTTTATGAGCAGTCTTCTCGATTATATGGTGATGATATTCTTCAGGTAATGCAATTAGTCTAGAGTTCTTGAATAACATTGACGCTTAGATAATTTACTTCTGATTCATGCGGTGTTTCTTGCCTCTGGGATTGCTTAAATGGTAATCGTTCCCAATATTAATGATAAGTTGATGACTTTTTCTTTGAGCCACCATGTGCTCTTGAAGTTGCATCTAAACTCCCTTGGTTTGTATATCAGTTATATTATCATTTTGATGTCGTGATTCAATCTCGTTTTTTATTTGATGCTTCTGGTATTACGAATAAAAAACTAAAGGTAATTCAAGTTTGCCTTATCTTTTTCCATTACAATGTTTGTTGAAAATTTTAGGTTTTCCACTTTCTTGTTACCTCTTATAACTTTGAGTTAGGTTCTGCACAATGTGAAAGTTATTAAAAGCCATTTTATTATGTAGCAACTGGCAAATTCAGCTTAAACCTTTTGCTATTTACTTATTTGTAGGTTTACATCTTATAAGATATGTTCTTTTAACAAGGATGATCATGCTTAGTAGTTAATATACAATTATTACTAACATCATGTGCTTTATGAATCCTCTGTTGGACTTCAAATATTTTTATATGATCTTTGTAGAACACTAGTACTGCCTCATCATCAATGAAATCTTTGTATAGTAATTTTCTTTTATGAAATAAATATATCTTGTGTAACTCCCTTAACAGATATGGGGCAATTTTCAAAAAGTTGGCCAAGAGATGGTTGATCTTGCAAAAAGTCTAATAAGCATTTCTCAAGCTTCCTACAAGAAACAGGTAACATATGCTATATTTCATATTAATTCTCTTGTGCTCAATGAGTATTCCATTGGCAGACTGATTCTTTCAAATCGCTTGACATTAGATACAACTTTCTTTCAAAATCATTTAGGTTGGGGAAGATTTGTTACATGAGAATGTTGAACCGAGGTGTGAGGTACATGATGTTCAAAACTGATAATAACATGCCCCATTTAGCTTATATAACAAAGAGTTGTTGCTTTGAATTCTTAAAAGGTTAGCGGTCAAGCGGCTGTTGAGGAAAAGAATTCGGTGGACTCTTATACCACCTCTCAGTTCCCTTCTTATGAATCTGACCGTTCCAACCGACTTGCTCAAACTGAGGGTTCATGTCTACACAAAGTTTGCACTTGCAAGAATTGTGGCTATGTAGCAGATGGGAATAACAGCCTCATTTGTGATGGCTGTGAAGCAATGTACCATGTCTTTTGCACTGAAACTACCATCCAGAAGATCACCGCACAAAACTGGTACTGTATATCCTGTTCTTCAAAGAGGAAAGACTTACCCGACCCTCTTTTACGTGCCACCAACCAACAAGGCAGTTTGCATCCAAACTGCATGGTTTGTGATAGACTTGAAATTTCTGTTTCTGAGGATCAGAACCACCAGAAGAAAAACGGGAAAGAGCCTTTGACTGAAAATGACACAGAAAGTTCAGTCTCTTCCATGGAGTCCGACGAGCCTTTGGAACCATCCACTACCGCTGTATTGCGCTTGTGCAAGTACTGTGGAACTTGTGAGGATGATGACAGGAGATTTCTAGTTTGTGGACACATGCATTGTCTGTATAAATACTATCACATCAGGTGCCTGAAGAGCAGTCAAATAGCTAGTTGGCAGCAACAAAGCCGCCAATGCTGGTACTGCCCATCCTGCCTATGTAGAGGTTGTCTTGCCGATAAAGATGATGACAAGATTGTCATGTGTGATGGCTGTGACGAGGCATACCACATCTACTGCATGAAACCACCACGCATTTCCATACCCGAGGGGAAGTGGTTCTGCTCCCCGTGCAATGTGAAGAGAGCGAGACAAGGAATGAGATTGTACGAGCAGTTGATTTTGAAGCACCATGGTGGAAAAGAAATGAATCAAGCCAAAGGAGTGAAGAGGTCGGTTGATGTGCTATTAAGTGCTGCTGCGAAGCTGAGCTCAGAAGAGAGACTGGCAGCAGCCAAAAAAGAGAAACAATAACCCCAGTGATCATGTATATCTTCAAAACTCGATGCTTTTGAGGAATTGTTGATATTTTTTTTGGCAGTCATGCATGCCCATGCACGATAAACCGGGGATTGCCGTGTAACTCTTTTCTGTTAGCTGCTAGTGAAGGTGATTTATTTTTTTTTCCTCGACATCTTTAGGTAAAAGTTCTGCCGAAATACGGTTAGGGGGAGACCATCCTGGATCATAATCTTTTGCTGTGTACTCTAGTAGCAGAAACTGTGGCTGAATACGAGAATTTGATGTAACCTTGTTCAATAGATCCTTTTTTGTTTTTGTGCTCAACAGTGACTAGTGATTGCTTTTAATTTGATGTTGTTGAACATTCATGTGCATCTGTATTCATTCCATTTCAGTATTTGCTATATTTTGATTGAATTTCAGTAATAAATGTAAGAGAAATCATATTCCATCAATCAGGTTAGGGTTTCATCAGGGGACTGCATTCACTTGAAAAATCAAGGATGGTAGTGCTAGCTTAATATTGACAGCTTCTGGACTTTTTATTTCAGAATAAATTATTACAGTAGACATTTGGTGTTAGATGCACAAAAATTATGCCTAAAATATTATGATTGTTATTAGTTTTCAAGAATTTTGCTTCCATTAAATTAAGTGGTGCAGTTAATTAAAGTATTAATGAAAATATGAAAATTACCAAAAACACCTTAGTATATTAATACTGTTAAAATTTTTAAGGTAGTTTAGAAATCTAACATTATAGATCTTTTGTTTTTACCATCTGTTTATAAGAAAGTTATAAATGATAACAAATTTATTATTTTCATATCAAATTGGTAAATATAGGGTTAAAGAAGTAATCTTCAGTATTTATAGCAGTATACCACTAATTTCAATCCTGGAGATCACATAAACAACTAGAGGCAGACCAAAAAAGAAAAAGAAAACACCAAATATGAGACTATTAGTTACTCCATAATTACTATTAAAAATTTAAAATATAAGCAGCGAAAGATAAAGAACAGAATACCATAAATGCACCAAGACAAATCTCCACAAAAAACAAATTCCAAACATTGTAAACACCAACTTACAATTGAACACTATGGAGGATTTCAAGAATGGTTTGTTTTTGCCATATTAAATCCTACAATCTTTAGTTCCAATGCAAGTTGTTTTCTTGCAATGGTCAGAGGTGAGTAGATGATACAACACTACAAATGGTAATCTATCAACAAAAAAATACGGCAACAACAAAATTTTAGTACTGATTTATGAAGGATCTGCTCGTATTGAAAAAAAAAGGTAGAACTACTAAAAGAAGAGTGGCATACTGAAAAGTCCTACGACACAGTGCTTGCCTCGACCTCCTTGGGCCTCCAGCTTGTCTTCTGAAGGCACATCAATCCTTCACTTTCCTTCGAAAAGGTTAGTCGGACCTCCCAGTGCAAAGATTTTGCCATGTTCTCAATTTCGTTGATGATCTCTACTTTGTCACGCACAATCAGCTTCCCTTCTGGCCTTAGAATACGGTCTACCTCAGCCATTACAGGTAATAGCTTGCACCTGCAAGAAAACACCATTGTAGGACATAAATATCGCGGTAGAGATGAGTGAATTAGATAGCTTTCTTGATGTGAATGAAGTTCTGCTGGTCAATTATCACACAATGTATTATGGATAAAAGAAATTGTCATGTCCAAATTGCATGTAGAGAAGTATATATGATAACATTTGAACGCGCATTGTGAGAAGGAACTCGCCTCCAATTGTTCATTAACATGAAAAGGTTGTCTATGAGGATTATTTGTATAGGTGAAAAAGTAGCACTGACCTCTTCTTGAGGTTGGAAAATAGATGGTCTGCATGAAGAAGATCATATGATCTTGGGTAGGTGCTGAAGGATTCACACCAATCGTGGTACATCCCGAACAATCCACGTTCATAAATTATGGGTAGGGTGTCAGGTGCATCAATTGAGATGATGTTCATAACCCACACCTTCATGTCACGTAAAGCGGCAGCAAATCTGCAAAAGAAAAGAATCACATAATTAGAACGGAACGCAGGCAGTTGTGACACTTCTTAGTGAGTTGATGGAAGTTCTTCAAATAAGTAGCTGTTTAGTAAATTAAAATATGATGCCATAATGAAACCCATTCAATTGTAGCAAGCAAAGGCAGAATAAAATTCAGGTAGAAATTTATGAAAATTCCCAAGTCTAATGAAGCAAATCAATCATCCCATACAATCAGAAACTATATCAAAACACTAATTATCAAGTCTTCATATAAGTGTATCCAAAAAAAAATAATTGCAAATAAGATTCCATTAATCTTGTTATAGAGAGCAATTTAACCCAGTCCTGTACATTTTTAAATACACCTGAAGCAATTTATGCAATGATTGACTTTTCCATGAAATCAGAATTATTCAGGATATTGTCTTTTAGCTGCAGGTTATTTTAATCTACGGAGACTAAAGTTCATATAATTTTCTTGAAAAAGTTACTTGACAGAGGTATTAGTTTCACAGTATGATAGAACAAGAAATAGATTGACAATGGCTTACCCCCCATAAACAGCTCTCATGTCCATGACATTCCTCACGGTTCCCCAGTTGATCCCCATACCATTCAAATATGAATTGCTCACAACATACTTCCAGTGTGCATAATCTACTGTGAAGTCTTCAGGAGCAGGTTTACCATAAACCCCAGTCTGAGAGCTGTTCAACCAATAGGGAGTTGTTTCCAACCTAAGTGGCCACTGTACTGGCCACCTTGATCCACGTTCAGCTGGATTTGTAGGCAATCTATGCATACATGCTTGCAAGGGGACATTCCTGATAGAAAAATATATCCCATATTAATGACTTTTTTAGAACCACAGGGGCTAATGTATTAAAAAGAAACTAAGAAGTAAAACAAGTATAAGTTCAGTAACAAGAAGAACAAAGGAACCAGCAACAACTGATTCAAGCAGCAAATACATCTAAAATTTAAAGCCAGACTTTTTGAATGCATTCATACATATTAATGACTTTTTATACCACTGAACTACAGAAAAAAAGAGAACAATGGTCCAAACTGTAAATGGATAATAAAATTTACCAGGCAGCATTTGGATCATCAGATTCTTGACAGAGTGGAGGGCTCTTTGCCTTTCTTTTGTCATAACAAGTGTTGTCGAGAGGTTTCCTATATATTGCTATACCCACGCGGTTTAGCTTATCCTTTGTTTTCATCAACATATCCCAACACATAGCCTTTGTCAAAGCAGACATGGCTGGAATCATTTTCCAAAATAAGTTAGCACTGAAGAAAGATTTGAGCTCAATACTCTCTCTTAAATAATGACATTTTGAATCAACCCATTAAGCCCTAACTGGAGATAACTTTCAGGTTGCTACACTTCTATAATTGGATCTATCTCTGCTAAAAGGTAAAAAGTCTTTTCAATTAATGATCAAAGACGGGAAACTAGACAGGAGATCAGTTCTAATAAAATCATATGAACAATAAACCAAGGTTGAAATATTTATAACACTATCAGAATTGTTTTTCTTCAATGCTGATGGGCATTAGTGTTAAGGTATATGTAAATAGATAGTCATTGCTCATCTGAATTAATTTTCTAGTGAAAATATTTTGGTTACCATGCTGCTTTCACCACAGGCAATTCCTCCCTACCTATTATTCTACATGTTCACTCAGAATTTCACAGGAATACTTTCATACCTCTCCAGATCTCAACATCTTCAGGAATGTTTTGGTAAACTGGGGTAGCAGACCAGACAAAGTAGCCACCAGGCCTTAACAACCGATTTAACTCCAACAACAGCATACCACCTGTACATTACACTGCTAATTTAAAGATCACCACAAAACAAAGGCAAATATATCAAAGTAACTTCAAGAGGGAATCACCTTCAATATGCCATGGTACCCTACAGCGAGCACAGTGAATAACATCAAATACCCTGCCGGGGAAGGGGAGCCTCTTGGTACCCATCACCCCTGAGAATGCTGGAATTCCTCTTTCAAGGGCAAATTGAACCTGAGCCTCATGCTCATCTTTAGGAGCAAATGACATAGTAATGACATCTCTGTCAAAAAGATAGCCTCCAAAACTAGCCACTCCACAGCCAACATCCAGTACGACCCGACTTTGTTTACCCCAAGCTATACCAGGTAATGCCTGCAATATGCATCATGAAAATCCATAGCATTGGTTTCCAGAGTCAATGCAAGCATTAGTAGGTATGTGAACAACATATACAGCACTTAAACAGTTTTTCCAATTTCCAAGTTAAATTGGATTAAGAGGAATCATTAACATTCAACATACTAAATTTTCACCATCGAATGTGGCCAAAGAGATAATTGACAGGAAGTGAAAATGAATGAAAGAAAAAAAAAATACATTCAATTATAAAGGTAATTGAGAAAGTAAGGGTATCAAAAGAATGGTAACAGACCTCCTGTATCTTATCAATGTAGTGAAGTGCCCCATTTTTGAACTGAGTTCCACCACCTGGAAAAGTAAGGTATTCTCCAGAAACTTTTACCCAATTTTGGTGCCCCTTATATTGCACAAGCGCTGTATGAGGAACATTGTAAAACCATACCTACAGTATAGTGCAAAAAAAAAAAAGCAAAGAAAATCATAGCTTGTCATTAAGAGTTGGTTGCCAGTAGCAAGACGCAAACAACTATCCATATGTAAGCTGAGTACCTTGCCCCTGCTTTTTGGCCACTCTATTGACCGTCTGTATTGATCTGGAAGAGGCACAAGGCAAGTTGGAGCCTCTTCTGGGCAGTGTCTTTCCCGATGCTCATAGTGCTTGGTGGATTTAAGCTTCTTTATTGCTGCATCATTGTCAAGACATGGGATATAGTCTGTCCTTGCAGAACTATTACAAAGTTTCCAGGTGAATTCAAAGGACTGCTTTGAAGAAGAAGAAGCAGAAGTTATTTGCGCTTGCCTCTCGTTCTTTGACTCAGTTGCTTGTGTAGACCATGCCCCATTCTGGGCATTGGTTTCATTTAGAAGCTCTGACTGGGCCCCATCAGGAAAAACCTCGTTCATAGCCTGGTCATTTTGCTTGTCTCCAACATTGTTGCCACCTGAATTATCTTGGTTTTCATTTCCTGTGTTGTTTATTTGACCATCACCCATTTCATCCTTGCCAACTTTCCCATCTTGCCGCATTTCATTGTTTGTAGCTTCATCAAAATTCTGCTCCAATTGCTTCTCTTGCTCATTTTTCACATCTTCGTTGGATTTTTGTTGTGAGTTCCCCTGCGTGATACTTTCTGTTACATCAGAATTTTGCTTCATGTTTTCATCCTCTCCATTATTAACAGTTTCATCTGAACTTTGGTCTATGTTCTTCTCCTCCATATTATTGCCAGTTCCATCTGAATTTTGTTCCCTGTTTTTCTCAGGTGCATTATTAGTAGTTTCATCTGAACTTTGTTTCATGTTCTTCTCCTGCACATTGTCACCACTTCCCTCAAAACTTTGATCCACACTCTTCTCCTGAGCATCATTAGCAGCTTCATCTGAATTTGTTCCCGTATTTTTCTCACCAGAATTCTGCTCCAAGTTCTTTTCTTGGCCTTCACTACCCGAACTTATCTGATGACCATCAGAATCAAATTTCCCACTTTCCACACTTGCCATTCCACCTTCAGTCTCACCATTTACATCATTATATGTCTGACCTTTTGATGTATCATCCCAAGAATCCTTTGCCCCCTTGTCACCTTTGGCTGCATTCTCTGCTTGGTCATTATCCTTTGACTCGTTTGCTGAATTTTCAATTTCTTTTAAAGTAGAATCAGGATCAGGCTCGTTTGTATTAGTATTAGCATCACTATTAGTATCCCCTTTTATCGCATCTTCAGGCAAATCACTTTGGTTATCCTCAAACTGTTTCAAATCAGTTTCAGAAACTTGATGTTTCATCTCTGAGTTGGTTCCTGTCGAAGACATGTCTCCCGGCACAATGGTTGATGATGTCATCATCCAGACTCCAACTAAGCAAAGAGCAACAAATACACCCATGGTCGCAGTCGAACAATATGAAGAGTTCCTTCTAGTGTCTATTCTTGAGTTTCTCCCGAACGCCATCATCTTGATAGAAACCAATCCTCAATTTATATATCTGGAAAATCAGCCAAACAATGCACAATCCTTGATTTAATTAAATGAATGAAAATAACAAATAAGATCTAGCATATGGATTCAACAAATGGAGAACATAACAGCAACTCAATAATTGCAAAATATGGCACCAGATAAGAGTTATAACAACTCTGAATGGATTCACAAAACTTCAAAGGGATAATGACAGCAGCTAATTAGTCTTTAATTAAACCAAAGTAGCGCTACAGACCAAAATTTCCAACATAGTTTTGCACAAACAGAATTACAAGCTAAACAAGGAGACCTACAGTAATAAAAATCTTGTATTAGTCCAGCATAACAACCAAGAGCTCATAGAATCACTTAACAACCAATTAAGCTCCAATATTTCAGCAAACTCCCACAGATCAATGCTCACAAATTAAAAATTCATAGAATACTTAGAATTACATGAAATAAAAACAATCAATTCATGCATCTTTCTCAAAAATCTTTCAAGTTTACAAGCAAACCAAATAACAACAAAAATCATCAGAAATGAGACAAAAATCCCCCATCCACACCAGATCTACAAGATCAGCAACAGCGAAGAGAGAACACAAAAAAAAAGAAAAAAAAGCATCCAAAGAAACCAAAAATCGCAAAAAATTCAACAGAAAACAAAGCTCCAAACCTAGAATTACATCATCCTACCAAATCTCCGCTAGAAATCCACTTCTGAAGCCAGAGAATGAAGGAAAAATGGATCAATAACAAGAGATTGAAAAAACAAATGCGAAGGTTTCTCCCGCGGCTCGCGGAGGAACAAGCGCTTTCGAAAGTGCCTTCGAGTGATTGAGAAAATTTTCAAATTCCCCCCTTGAAATGAAATATATTTTATTTGCAAAAAACTTCCTACATTTTTTATAATTTCGTAAAAGTCCTTAAGACTTCTCTTTCATCCCATGAGAAAGGTGAGGGTTCGTGAGTAATTCATCTCACTGGTTGCAGGCAGGAGAATACGTTGGTTCAGTACTATTATATTTTGACACGTGTCCCGTATGAATGTTATTATATTTTTTTCTATCGTGATTGGGGGACAGCGTGTCGATTTTTAACAGGGTGAAATCGAGTGATTCTCTCGTTCCAGAAAACAGGGAGATGAGTTCAATTAAAAGTATGTTTTTTTATAATAAGAGGTTTTTGGATATAATCACAAAAGAACAGTGGCGGGAAAATATCAGAATTTTTTTATTAAGTTTATTTATGGAAGGGCGTGAGAAAAGGTGAGCCATAAGCAATCCGGTTTAACGGGCATTTTGGTTTCAGATGGTCCTCCGGAACAACTTAAGGGCTTCTCTTGTCTGCTGTGTTCTCTCCCGTGTTATTTATTCTCTGGTGACTGGTTTCAGTATTGTTTTTGTTCTCTGTAATCAAAGGCGTAGTCAGAAATTTTTTTCAAGTGAAGGACTAAAATCTTTTTAAAAAAAAAGATAAAAAAATTTTTAGAAAACAAAAAATGAATGAGACAAATATTAAATTTTTTTAGAAAATCAAATTGTTAAACAATAAATTTTATACAAAAATTTTTATTATATACTCAGTTTATTATGTTAAAAAGGCTAAACAATAAAATTTTATAAATATTTTTATCTAAAATTATAATTTTTTTTTGAGGTAATTATAATATTTTTTTAACTATATATACTAATTTATAAAAAAAATTTCATCAAACACCAGACTTTTGCAACTATATTAATTAATTTGTAAAATATTAAACACCTAAACAAAGATTTTTTTCTAAAATATTTTTTTATATTAGATGCATTTATATATATATATATATATATATATATATTTATGAAGCACTAAAGGGGGCATGGGCCGCCGCGTAACCAGGCCCTCTACATCCGGGTTGGTTGATGGCCAACTTGTATCCGGCCCGATCCACAATGCCGACCTGGCGGGTTACGGATCCAAAAAAGCCCGCTAGTTTTTCAGTGGATGAGAGTCGAAACCCAGACTTGTTAGAAGCCAATCAAGCCTCTTATCCACTACTCTACATTTTATTTAAAAAATAATTTGAATAAATATAAAACGAAGATCACAAATTATGTTTTTTAATTTATTTTTAAAAAATAAAAAATAATGTTTAATAAATTAAAAAAAATTTGAGACAACTCAAAATAATTCAAAACAACTTTAAAAAAATATGAATTGAAGTATTTAATTCATTTTTCTATCGAATTAAGTTGTCAAGAAGAAGATAATTAGATTGTCAAGATATATTTTAAGTCTAACAAAAATTAAAATTTCTGTTTAAAAAGAGCATAATTTAGAAGCAGTAGAAACATCAGGCATATATACATAACTAAATACAATTATGTATGAGATGTTCTATACATCCACAAAATAGATAAATAACTGGAAAAAGAAAAATAATATCATAAAAAAGGTGCAAAAATATAAATATTATCCAAATTCACCATGTTATCTATGTGAGAAGGAGCTAAACACAATGCTTCTTTAACCCAATTTCTTTTTTATAATTAATGAGATTTATTAAAAGAGGAATTATTCTAAAATTAATTAATATTTTGATTATTATTAGAATGATAATTAATGAAGTATTAATTATTATTACTAGTAAAATATTATTACTAAAAATAATAATAAATAATCCTCCTTAGTATGCAGGATTTAAGGGTATATATACTTGGAACCCTCCTTAGACCTTGCTTGCATTGTAAGAACCCTATGCTATGGTAGGCTATTGTGTTTTAAAAAGTTGTTATGGGTACATGTTCAAAATAATTAGTGCTAAATCTTCTCACCGGGATGAAATGCTATGATATACTGACAGGTGCCAGTGCTATCTTCCGCATACATTGCTTTCCAAAATTTGAGCAAGCTACATATTAGTTACCAACATGTTATTATATGATTAGGGAATTTACAAGTAAATAATACATCTCATCATATTTGTGATTATTTTTCTAACAAAATCATAAATATTAGTGTGGGCTCCTTTCTTTCCACCCGGCCTTTGATTAGGATTGACCGGTTGAAAAGCATGGATCACAAATCAAAATTTAAATTTTTTTATATTTCAGATGATTGCGGGTTCGTGACTCCTATTAGGGGCAAGCCCCATATTAATTACCCCGAACAATGTCATGGGAACCTCCGATTAAGAAACAAGTGTGAATGAGAAGTAAGCGAGTAAACATGATAATTTTTTTATATTTTTATTTCAAAGATGCATGCGAATACATGATCATAGACAAGAATACAAAAGAAGAAAAGCTTTATTCTCTAAGAGAGCTTAACAAGAGATTTTTTTTAGAAAGAGCTATTTCTATCATGCTCTTCAAAATTTATTTTTTAGCTGGCGCTCTTAGCTCCTATACTGAAAGTGTGTCAGAAGATCCTTTTAGCTTTGTGGATGTAGCTCTCCTCAATTTCTTTTTATGTGGGTTTGTGTCTTGAAACATGAGCTTAGTCCAAGTCTGCAGCCCACTCTACATTTACGAGTTGCTTACTTGGCCACTTTTGCTTCTTTTTATCATTTGAAGACCTTGGCTCTTTGCGCTTCTAAAATCTCCGACTCCTTGACTTGTGAAACTCCTCAAGTCTTTGGCTTTAGTACGCTTAAAAACTTGAGTTGCGTTTGTCGTTTACGCGATGCATTTAGGTCTTAGCTCTTCAATGCTTTTGAGCCTTGACCATTTGATAAAGTCGTGACCTTTAACATGGCTAGGGTCATTAACTTGATAATTTTGACTTGATTTTTAAAATGATCCTCAAACTCTTTTGAAAGAGATCTTATAATGGGCTTAGAAAAAAATCTTTGCTAACTCAACTTTTTTTCGATGAATGTTGACGAGAAGCATTTTTAAATTTTTCATTCATTTTTTTATCATCATTTTTTCTCCGTGAAATTTTTCATTTTTTTACTCTTCCTTTCATTTCAAGAAAAAGATTTTTCATTTTTTTATTACACCTCCTTTTCACTCCAACGGGTGTCGAAAAGACATCCAAGTGAGTTTCAAGAAAATCTTTGTCAACTCTTCTCTTTTTTTATGAGTGTTGACGAGAGATATTTTTTTTGTGAACTTTTCATTCATTTTTTTTATCACTTCAAGGAATTTTTTTATTCTTCTTTTCATTTCACTTTTTTTACTCCAATGAGTGTC
The DNA here is from genome assembly GCF_009730915.1 of Dioscorea cayenensis subsp. rotundata. NCBI lineage: Eukaryota > Viridiplantae > Streptophyta > Magnoliopsida > Dioscoreales > Dioscoreaceae > Dioscorea > Dioscorea cayenensis. Next base: position 207,698 of record NC_052495.1, on the reverse strand, counting down.
AAAAGACCTCAAAGTGAGCTTGAAGAAATGGTTTGATTTTTTTATGAAAAAAATTTTTTTACCCCAAAAAGTGTCAAAACTTCAGGTGGAATTGAGAAAATTATGAAAAAAATTTCTCGATTACCCCTAGAAAATCGAGACTTCAGGTGGAATGAGAGAAATTTCATGAAAAAAATTTCTCGTTACTCCCTGGAAGTCAAGACTTCAGGTGGAATGAGAGAAATTTCATGGGAAATTTCTCATTCTCAAGAAAACCAAGGCTCGAGGTGGAATGAGAGAAATTTCATAGAAATTCGTTACTCCCAAAAAAAGCCAAACCTTCATGGTGGAATGAGAGAAATTTCATGGAAATTCTCATTCTCCCAAGAAAAAGTCGAAGCTCCAGGTGGAATGAGAGAAATTTCATAGAAATTCTCATTCTGCAAGAAAAGCCAAGGCTTCATGGTGGAATGAGAGAAATTTCATAAGATTTTTTTATATAGGAGGCCTTGCAAAAAAATGAAATTACCAAAATACCCCCCACTCAAATTCATCCTTTACTTTCTCATTTTTTTACTCTTTCTTTTTTTAACCCATCCTTTCATTTTCCCATATTTTTCCTTTTCTTCTCTTATTTTTACTCACCCTTCCATTTTTTTCCCTATTTTTTTCTCTTTTTTCAACTCACCCTTCCATTTTTTTCCATATTTTTTTCCTCCTCTCTCTTTTTAAATTCACCCTTCATCTTTTTCCATATTTTTTTCCTTCTCTCTCTAAATTCACCCTTCATCTTTTTCCATATTTTTTTCCTTCTCTCTCTTTTTAAAATCACCCTTCATTTTTTCCATATTTTTTTTCCTCTTTTTTCTCACCTTTCATCATTTTTTTATTTTTCCCTCCTTTCTTTCATTTTTTTTACTTCAAGGAAATTTTTTTTAACACTTCTTTTTTTTTTAAAGTATCATCACATCCTGCAACTCTTCTCATTTCTTCTCACCATCAAGAACAAAAAGGATAGGATAAGGAAGTAGAGAAGCATCAAGCTTGCATTACATAATTTTGACTGCTAATCTTCATTGATACTGTAAAGTTTATTGTGGCCTGCATTCAAACCTTATATAGTGCTCAACTCGGGGACATCCACCGGCGCAGCCATTTCTCTGGTTTTGCTCAGCTTGAGGCTTCATCGTTTCAAGGACTCCAACATCAGGGATGGACTCGGTCATGCTCGTCGTTCGCCGCATCGGAGGCCGAAGTCTCTTTCCAAGCAACATGCCTTGTTTCCCTCCTTTTTACTTGCTTCTCCGATGCTATAAGAACCCAAGCAGAAGGAGAAGCTCGAGATCAGCCATGGCGGTGGCGCTCTGAAACTTTCAACCAAAAGAGTAGAAAGAAGAGAGTAGTTGGAGAAGGTATGGCGGCCACACTCGTGACCGATGATCCCAAACGCCAGTGAGAACGAAGCCTTGAGTGATCTAGTACAAAGGCCAGGCAGCGAGGAGGAGAGGGATGGCGGGAAGAATTTCTTTAACCGACTTAATGTGAATGGAAGCTCGTCGACGAGGACTCGCCGGACAGTAACGTCATTGAGTTGGGTTGAGTTGTGGTCCTCGTCGAAGCAAGATCTCATCCGGCTACCACCGCCCATATTGCCGTTGATGATGCTAATGATGCTCTTGAGAGAGAAGACGAGCATGCTTCGAAGCATATATGCATAGTTCGGAGATTGCGAGAGAAGGAGAGTGAAAACAAGAGAAAGAAAGAAACCCATGCTATGAATGCATGCACGTGCATGGACTTTTTTCCTTAAATGCATGGAAAGCAATTACATATATATATATATATATATATATATATATTTTAGAGAAAAATGAATCATGATAATGCATGTACATGCATGCATAAAAAGAGAAACTATATATATATATTCTTTTTAGAAAGAGAAAGGAGTGTGCATGTACGGGCATCTATTGCTCTTTAAATGAATGAAAATCATATATATATATATATATACATATATTCTTATTTAAATGCACACAGCATGTGCAAAAACTCAGGCGAGGATTACACAACAGTGGATTTTTTCTCTAAAGAAACATAAGTACTCTCTTTTTATCCCGAACCCCATCGTTTCTTTTTGTTTTGTCATCCAACGCTCTCGCCGTCTTTCTCTCTCTATCTTCTTCTCTCTTCTCTTCCCCCGCCTTTTTTTCTCCTTCCTCCGTCTCTCCTTCTTTCCTCCTCTCTGTTCTATCTCTCCTCTTTTTTCTCTGCTACTTTTTTCTTTTTTTCTTTTCTCTCTCTTTTCATTCTCACTTTTCTTTTTAAAACTCTCCGTATTTTTCTCTTTTTTTCTATCCTTTTTTTCCGTCTCTCCTCTCGTCCCCTTTTTTGTCCCAAAAATCCTCAACACCTCAAGAATCTCCAACTCACGGGAGAGATTTTCTTTTTATTTTTTTAAATTTTTGAATTCAAAATTCGATCCCTATCCATAATCTCCTTTTTGTATTTATTATTATTTACTTTTATTTATTTATTTATTTTTGAATTTCCCTCCCTTTTTATTATTATTCATATATATATATATATGATATATCTTTATATATATATATATATATATATCTCTTTCCTCTTCTTTTTCTCGTTTTCTTTTTTTAGCATCCGTTTCCCCAAAAAAATCCTCAACACCCCGGAAAATCCTCAATCACGTGAGAATCAAAATTTTAATCAATTCTTATCACTGAATTTAAATTCTTTTTAAACTTCAAACTCCCTCTTTTTCCCTCTCTTTTATTCATTTTCATTTTTTTAATATCTTATTATTATTTTTATTTCAATTATAAATTCCTAATGGAATTAGGAATTAAAAGAAAACCATATAAACAATTAGTGGCATGGATTTTTTTTCACTTCCAATCTCACGTTCAAGATAAGCCAATGTGGTGCTAAATTCACATTTCGCTACTGAAAATTAGATTGGTTGTGGACTCCATTTAGTTGTTGATAATTTTTTTTTATTATAGCCATTGATTTTTTAAATTTTATAACCTTATTTTTATCCCTAGCGGTTACCAAATATATCTCAACTGCTCATGATCTCTTATAGTTGTAAAAAAATCTCAATCTCCCTTTCCTTTCCTTCATGGTGGTGCCGCCGGCAAGGCTTCTTATTGAGAGTTGTTTTGTTTTTACTTCCAAGGTAGGATCTTGGAGTTTTGTGCATATTTTTAATTATTTTCATTGATGTTTGTTGGTTCTGTGAGATTTTTCTTTTTTCTTTTTTTAAATTCTAAAGTTGTTTCTATTTGTAATTCATTTTTAAGCCTTAGATTTAGCCCTTGAGTTTCTAGGGTTTATTCTCAATTTATAGTTTGAAAGAATTTTGTTTCTCTTTTGATGTGTGACCAGGATGTTTTTATCAATTTAATCATGTCTCAAGGATGAGGTTTTGCATGATATATTTGATGTAATGCGATGTAGTTTTAGATTTTAATTAATTTCAATTTTCAGATAGATAAAACTAAGTTAAAATCTTTTAAGTTAAAATTCAATTACCATGTCTGAGCATATCTCGATAAATCATATTTTGAGTTCCTTAATCTTGAGTCAAACCGGTATGATAATATAATTTATTATTATTTTAAGTTTATTCAATTTATGCCGCTCTTTGTTTTCAAATTATTGAGTTATTTTTGTCTTAATCCAAAGACCCATTTATTTATTTATTTTGAGGAGTGGTGAAGTGTCTTATTTGGATTTTTTTAAATATAATACTTTTGAGAATAGAAAAAAGAAAACTATATGTCTAAATATAATAAATACATGTATATATTTTCAGGGTTAAAATTAATTTTAACAAGTTTGAACCACCAATTAAATGCTATATTAATTATATTTAACAAAATAATATTTTAAATATATTAATATAAATAAAATAATATAATTAGTAAGAAAATATATAAATTTAACTTCAAAAGAGAAGAAATAGAGCTGTTGTCATACGTATAAATAAATCTTTAAAAAAATGTCTGAGTTGTCCTCTCCTTCTGATTTTTTTTTGTTTCATCACCGTTTTCACTTTGTTTTATCCCCGGTATCAGGATTTTTTTTAAAATTTAAATTTTCAAATATTTTTAAATTTTCTAACTCTTTTATAAATTTTAATTTATGATAATTTTTTTAAAAAAACTCCAATATACACTTTTTCATTATTATTATTATTATTATTATTATTATTATTATTATTATTTATTCTGTCATCATTATCTCAAGATTTTCGTGGAAATTAACATTATTATGGTAAACAAGGCACCATTCACACAAGTTGTTTTCTCAGGCTCTTTAAGGTAGTATTTGTTTGGAGGGTTTTTGAGTTACATGTAACTTGAGTTACTGGGTTTTCTGAAATCCAGTGTTTGGTTCACATGATTTCAAAAACCAATGTAACTCATATTACATCCAATGAGGGATTTAGTTTTACATTTGGCCGTAAAACCAAATCCCTTATCTTTAAATTTCTTCAAATGCATAACTTGTGACCTATATTTGACCATGATTAAACATTTATGGATATTTTTGTGGAGTAAAAAATTATAAAATTTAATAATAAATTTAATAATTACTTTGACAATTAATTTAATAATAAAATTAAGAGATAAAATGATCAATGCGATAATTAAAATCATTAATAACATGCTAAAAATATATGAAAAGTTCAAAATATATTTTTATTGGGTTAAAAATTAAATTTAAAAATTATAAAATATAATAAAATAAATAAATAAATATACTAATAAATTTAATAAACTAATTTAATAATAAAATTAATAGTTAAATTAATTAATACGGTACTTAAAATCATTAAAATATTTATAATGTAAAAAAAAATTAATTTCAAATTTATAAATATCTCTTATCAAATACAAAATCCTATAATACAACATCTATAGTACATTTAACCAAACAATAAATTTGACTGCACTGTATTATAAAATTCATGGATTTTCAGTTACACTGAACCAAACGCTCCTAAAGTTCATTGGGAGTAGACTTTTTAAATGAACTATCCAAATAAATCAAAACATTTTAATCTCCTTAATCTTATTGTCCCATGTTTGCTTTCTCATCCCCAATCGAAATAATTACCTGATTCTTGCAACTAATCAATTTTTATGGGGACACATTGAAAATTAAAATATATATATATGAGGAAAAGTAAAAAAGTGGCAATCAGTTTTCTTGGAAAGGTAGAAGTACAGTTCCGAACATAGATAATCTTGTTATCTAAGACTTTTTTTTATTGAACCAATGAGATTTCTTCAAAGTTTGGGAAATTTTGTTAAAAAAAAAAAAGGACTACAAGCATGTACTTTTTTAATGAATCAAGCTCCTAGAAACTCTCCACATTTTTATTTATTTTATTTTATACACAAATATCTTTTCCATCATTGCCTTCTTCACACTCTTCACTTCTGCTTTTCTTATTTGTCTAAAAAAACAAACTACAAAACTTATAAATGTTTGTATTTTTTAAAAATTTATATTTATGGATATATACTCCAATTCTATTTTATCTTCTTTGAGATACTATCAATTAATTTTAACGGTAAATCAATTAAAATGGACAAATAAATAGTATCTCATAGAAGAATTGAATTTTGGATTTGTGCTTCTAATCATAACTTCTATAACATCTCAAAACTTTTTTATGGACATCAAAATATTTAGATTTTATGCATATATGTATGTATAATATATGAATTCAAAGATAACTTTACTTCTTTTTAATGTAACATGAAGAAACAACTGGTCTAAAAAAATGTCTACCCAAAAACCATGTTAATATTTTTTACTAAATACAACACAACTAAAAATAAAATTATCTTTGATTAAAATAAAAATGGGCAAAGTACTCTTACATATATGATCCCAACAAAATTTAAAAAAAATGACTTGCATTTTAACTCAAAGGCAATATATTTGCACTGTACTGTATTACTTGCATTATTTTTATGTGCTCTGAAACACAGCCAGCACATGCATTAAATCATATAAAAGGACAAGATTCATAATTTTTTACATGAATGACATTGAGAGAAGTAAAGTTAAATTATTTAGCCTTGTTTATATAATGTATTTCATCCAATTAAAAAAAAGTCAAAAACTACTAAAGCCCTAATGCTTCCCTTAATGACAACTGCCAACTTAAAAAAAAAAAACTTTTTATATTATAAGAAACCTATAAATTTCATTTTTTTACAAAAAAATAAGCATAATGATTTTACAAATATCTTGTTATTTTTTTAACAATTACAATGAAAAAAAGTTTAAAATAAATTTCTTTCAAAGGACTTTGATGGCCCAAGTTATAAATTCTTTTTGCCCCAAATCATGAAAAAAAAAAACTTGATTAAAATGTTGTCAATAAAACACACACACACACACACACAAATCAACAACAACAACCACCCAAATTATGGGCACAATCTAACGCATGTCCGCCATCCCTTCTCATTATTATTTTATTTTATTTTAAAAAAATGGCGACAATTTGAGGCACACACAATAATGTTCATGCAAACATTTTTTATTAAATTCACATAACCTTCACTTTCACTTTAAAAATATTTCTCATGCAAACATTCTTTTTATTTATTCACTTGTTTATAGTTATTTTGAATCTTACAAGTTTATTTTATCTTCACAAAAGTTTAAAAATTAAATATGCACTATACTTAAAAATTGGAAAATAATTTTAAGAATTATCAATTATAATTTTTTTTAATAAATAGGCAACAAGCACCCCATTTAAAGGAAAATACAGAAATGCATAGCAACACGAGCAACAAGCATCTGTATCCTTATCTTGTATGTATACGATTCAAAATTAAAGATATTTATATATACACATAATATTATACCAAACTAAAACATCAATTGATTTGTTTAAACTTAAAGTTGTTTTACATATCATTTTTTTAAGAATACTTAGATATATTTATTGATGGTAAAAAATCTCATGTGAAAAGATGAGAAGTCTAATTGTTGATGGTGAATAATATAAATAGTAGTTTATTCATTTTAAAAAAATATTTACATAAAAAATTTTAAATTTTTATTTTGTCAAGCTCAAATAAATTTAAGTCTAATTAATTTTTTTTTATAAAGCGAATAAACTATAAAATAAATTGAGTAAATAAGAGTTACAAAAGATATATTTCATAGATAAATATATCAAAAAAAAGTTTCATGATGGTGCTTCTAGCCTTTGTCACAAAAAAAAAATTATAAGAGAATAAAGTTAAAATTTACAGGACTATCTTTTCCATTTGTAAAATATATAATTTTTTTTAACATTTTACTTATATTAATGAAAAACAAATTTTTGTGCCATCACATGTTTAAATTCTATTATGGAATAAATTAATATTAGAATCTTATTTAGATTAAAGTTGGATATCATCCACTGGAATAATAAACAATAGATATCAAGTGAAATAGATAAAAGGATTTTTAAGTAATTATATTAAAAAAACTTAAAAAATCATGAACTATAATATAATTGTTGTACTATTGTCTTCAATTTTTTTTCGTTGACATAATATATACACACAATTCTTTCGTTTTTGTCTGTAATAAATAATATATATGTATATATATATACATACATACATACATATAGTAATTGTTGTACTATTGTTTTTTTGGGGACCACAGGCACCACAAGAATAACATAAACATGAAACATCTAGGGAAGGAGAGGGTTGCTATTTGGGGTGCTCCATCTATTCTTATCATTGATAAATAACATGAAACTTCTGGCATGTGAGCAATACGTAACTGA
>NC_052495.1:0-198876 GCF_009730915.1 Dioscorea cayenensis subsp. rotundata | reverse complement strand
TCCTGTCTGAGATTCACAAAGAAACGTCCGAATATCTGCTTATTATAAGTTTTTAAATACTTTATATAGATCATTAATTTCGTCAGCCACATATGAATTAAATTATTATCAAAGAGAAAAAAATCTGGTTTTCTCTCTCTCTATATATACTTCAAATATTTATGAACTTGATGTAAACATTCAGTTTTGCTTTTGAGCTACACAAAAATATTCCCTTTAGGCTTTAGCTAATCCCTACATCTTATATTATTGATTTAGATAAACATAAATCAAACATTAAAAAAAAACTATTAAACGGATGAACTGTAGTACTATCAGTAGAATGAAAAGAAAAATTTTCATACAGTTCATAACTAGAATTATTTTTTTGAGGTCAGAAATAAAAATAAACATTGAAATATCACTCACTCATACATGATTATAAAAAACATAAAATAAATTAAATGTATAAAAGGTGGAAAGTGAAAGCGAACACTTAAAGCATGAAAACCGTGCATGTCACATTGGGCTTGCCGGAGAATTTAGACTTAGGTCGGCACTTTCTTTTTCATCTTTGGTTTTGACGTGAGCTCAAACCTCACACTTTATTTGATTATTTCCCTTTCAACAAACTTAATTCTTTTTTTTTTTTTTCTAAAACAAATCCCCATAATGATCTTACTATTGTAAATTGTAATATAAAATTTATGGCGCACTTCTTGTCCTTTGCTAAATTCAATCTAAACCTTAAATTTTTTAACAGATAACCAAAAGATCCAACAAAACACAAAGCAATAGTTATTGTCTATTCATCATTTATTTCAATTTAAACCTGATGTCCAACCACAAAGAAACTCATAATTAAACGCCAGCAATCCTGTGGACCTTGTTCTACAACCGTTCATTTATTTCAGAATAGTTTAAAATTTGAGATTTTATTTAAATTTATTTCATCCCCATCCCATTATACATTTATTCCAATTTCATATCTAAAATATAATAAAATCTCACCGAATGTTATTTGGATTATTATTCATTTTTTTAAATCTCAATAACAATGTTTTTCTTCCCGAAATCAATATAAATATCATTAAATAGATAAAAAAATTAATTTATAAAATAAAAACTTCTAATGCAAAAATAAAACACGTCTATAGAGATGACACTTAATTGCAGATAAATCATGTAATAACATCTCTAATCTTATTCTACCAAATATATATATATATATATTTAAAAATAAGTAGATAAACCATATTTTTATTTCAACATAAAAAAATACATGTTATTTGACAGAATTTATAAAACAGTGAAGGTTATCAAACACAGCACAAATCCAATACAAATTTTCATCTCTAACTAGTCATTAAACTGACAAGTAAGTTTTCAAAATCCCAAGAATATCAAAGTCCTAATTTTCTTCTCTTAATATTTTGAAGAATAACCCCATTTGATTTCTTTACCCCAGAACCCTTCTTATGCTCCATTGAATCATTCCAAGTCGGAGTCAAGTCTAAATCATGCCACACGTGTGACCTCACCTCACCATTCTTTGCTTGCCCTCAAAGTCATTAAGGCCCATAACCTTCTAGATCACAACATCAACCCCAACAAACAAATCCCTTTATCTTATCACATTTCCACACTAGTAATTATAAAACTAATACACCGATCTAAGAGCTCGCCCACCACTAAACAACTGTCACGTATACATAAAGAACAATAAAGTTCTTTTACCTATATACCCTCACAAATTCACAATAAGCTAAAATTACTGCCATAATCATAGAATCAGGACTATATCATCATTAAATTATTTTAATTAGTTATATAAATATAAATTTATTTTATAACAGGCTATAACTCTGAAATATAAACGAAAGATCAATTCAAGCCATTAATTACACATGAAATTTAAGTAATCCATTTTGACATAAAATAATGATGGGTCACTCATGGTTTCAACTTTTAAGCCTAAACAATCATGCAAAAATCTAAAAATCCATAACTGTATAGGCTACAAATGAAAAGTTAACTATTTATAGCTACACATATAAAAACATTTTACCAAATTTTATCTATTATTAATAAATAGTAAAAAAAAAACTCAATCATCATAACCAAAAAGTATAGGAGAACATATGTGTAATTTGGCAATTTCCAAAGGGTATACAGGTAACAAGAAAAATCTAAGAGGAAAAACAGGATGCAGATCCAAAGTAATAAGAAAAAACAAATAAGTACTTACGTGAGAGTCCATCTAGAAGGCCTTGACAATTGGGCACACCCCCACCCTCAGACCTGCCCCACAAACAATCAAAGTTGTATGCTTAGAGTGGGAAGCAGACAACTAAAATACCACGGCATTTTAAAAAGGAATTGTAGACCATTGAACATGTTTGTTCTCATCTTACCACTCCTTTCTTAAACACCATTACCAACCCCAAGTCTTCTTGTCACCATGATGATGCCTCGGCAGAGAGGAGAAAACTCCGATGACAATCAGTTCAGCTTCTCCGGGCCAATGGCAACAAGGGGCTCTGATGAGTTTGAGACATGGGCAGAGAGAATAAAGAGTGATTATGGTTATTTTGGAAAATCAGCGAAGATGAAGCAGGTTGGTGCATGGGCTAAGAGAAATCATGTAAACCCGGATGAAGGAGAGTTTGCATGGATGGCTAAAGAAGATGATGAAGATGTTCCATCTCCTACTTTGTGGGAAAAGGAAGGAGGATCCCCTGCTTCTAAATCTGGTGAGGCTTATCCAATACTAGGACATAGTATCAGGTCTCAAATGATGGCTAGATATAGGAAGGAGATGATAGATTTGGTGAGAGATGCGCCGGAGAATGCATATGAATTGTCACTGAGAGATATAGTTGAGATTCCTAGGCCAGTGAAGAGTGCTGAATTGGAGGAGAAGAAGGGGGAGAAGGAGAAGGAGAAGGAGAAGGAGATGGAGACAAAGAAGGAGACTAAGAAGAAGGGGGGAAGAAGGATGGCAAGGAGTGAGAGTTTAGACACTGGTTTGCTTTTGAAGATGTTTGTTCCTGCAACTATGGGAAGGAGGAAGAGCTTTGGAGTTAATGGTACCTGTTCAAAGGTATCACCAAAGCCGGTGATAGCTGATGCCGAGAAGGGTGGAGGACCAGAGAAGGGTCCAGACAGTGAATGGTGGAAGAAAACGGAAATCAATGAATCAAGCGGAAGTAGTAGCAGTGGTAGCAGCGGCAGCGGCAGGGGCAGGGGCAGCAGCAGCAGTGGTCGCAGTGGTAGCACTGGCAGTAACAACAGCAGCGGCAACAGAAACATTAACAACACCAAAAACAGCAATACTGGTAGAAGGTATGCTCTCTGAAATGAAATATTTGAGTTCAGTATGTGATGATATGGAGTAGATTCAACACGATGCTCAAGAGTACATAGGTTTTGCAGTAGATTTTAGAGAAAATATCAAATAGATTCAAAAGAATGATCAAGAGTATCAAACTATTAAAAATTTAAAAGGTCAATAGCTTTTGCAGTAGATCTTACATAACATATGATACAGATTCAACACGATGATCTAGAGTATCACGCTATAATGAATTTGAAAGGTGCATAACTTTTGCAGTAGATCTTAGGGAAACATTTCATTAAACTTCTTTTTCAATTCATCTCTATGGGTGCGTTTGGATTGAGAAAAATTGATATAAAGAGGGAGAAACAACAAGCGAATTGTTTCTCCTGTGTTTGGTTGAATGAAGAAAATGATCTTGACAGAGAGATGGAAGAACAGTTTCCATTCTTCTCTTGTCCTCTGTTTTCTCATAATCCAAACACAGTCACCGTGTTCCTATTACTATCTAGATCTGTGGAGATTAAGATCTGTTACCCACTTCAAAAATCGAAACTAGATCAAAGATAATTAGGCTAAATTAACACCAAACTAGAATATATTGTCATTCCAGTGCAATTCCGTAAAACAAAGAATTGCACTGAAAGATTTAATAAAGCTGCCTAGTTAAATATTTAACAGGAGTATGTAGAAAGACACAGCAAGTAATGGATGCATAAAGCAACAAATAACTTGATGGTTTGCATATTAAATAATTTATAATAAATCCAAACTGATAAACCAATCAACACTAATTGCTAAACCATGTGTCTTCATTGTTGCAGGAAAAAAAATGGGTGTTTACCATTCCTCCACATTTTCAAAAGTAAAAACAGGAGAACATAAGAGGTGGCTTTGAAGAAGGGGAACCATGTGAAATTTCTTGTGAAAACCCTTGTTTTTAGTTCTGGGAGTAGTTGATTCTATGATCAGAATCTGGTTGCCAAACAGAGACACTGTGGCGTGGCATGTAAATTTTTTCCTCAATTCTAAAACAATGCATTATGTTTTTAGGCCAAAATGCTCGAGTATGCACTCTTTATATCAAAATAGTGTGCAATATGTAACTAGATGCTCGGAATAATATGCTTCAAGCCAATTATGTTACCTAAGGTCCATGCAGATTCCAGCCTACGTACAAATGCTTGCAGAGAACATTTGATGTGTGTTTCAAGCTATATACTGTCCTTGTCCTGATTTGGCCAAAGACAAAGTAGAGAACTATTTTCCTTGCGGTGCTCATGGTGACTAAAGATGAAAGGTTGTGAAAGTGTGCAGTTTATAGTCTCAAATCAAAGGATATAGTGAGTAAATATGAACAAATTGTGTAAGTTAGAACACAAAAACCCATGTAGGTCAAATATAATCCCAGGTCACTGAATTGTAACGCACTGGAACATGCACTGTAATGATGACCAGGCTTGATTAAAAAAACTAATAAAATGATAGCCCATATCTTCGTTAAAATTGCATAAAGGAGCTAAAAGAAGCAGATTCAATCACAGCAAGGTTATTATAAAAGCTACTTGCCAGGTTTGACAAGAAGAAGTGAATTCCTTGATTTTGAAACTCTTATGGTTGTAACAACATCCGTACTCAAACATGAGGTTAGATGTAATAAATGAAAATACAACCACCAAGAGTATTATACTTGAAATTTCAGATCCCAATCTATCAGGACTTACAAGTTATGACATGACTATGAGAGTGGGAGAGGACCAAATATCTGAAGAAAGAAAAAACTAATATGAGAAATCATCAAAATCTCCATGACTTTCAAAGTGCATCCAGACCACTTGTTATAAGCTCAAACTAAACTAGCGTTACCTGTCTATATGCCAAGTATGGTCTTCGTTGATATGAGATTGTCCTTGTTATAAGCTCATACCAAACTATACGCCAAGTATGAAGAAGAAGAAGTATGTTCTTTGTCAATTTGAGTCTGGCCTTGTCAAAAGCTCAAACCCAAATAAGTATTATCTGAGAACCAAATATCTGAAGAAAGAAAAAACTCATATGAGAAATCATCAAAATCTCCATGACTTTCAACGTGCATCCAGGCCACTTGTTATAAGCTCAAACCAAACTAGTGTTACCTGTCTATATGCCAAGTATGGTCTTCGTTGATATGAGATTGTCCTTGTTATAAGATCATACCAAACTATATGCCAAGTATGAAGAAGAAGAAGAAGTATGGTCTTCGTCGATTTGAGTTTGGCCTTGTCATAAGCTAAAAACCAAAGAAAAAGAAGAAAAGAACGAAGAAACGTTCAAGCATGTTTATATCTGTATATGAGATGGACTCTACGATCAAACAGAAGATGAAAAGAAAAGATGAACAGAATTAAAATTTCAAGAAACATGGCTTGTCAGGCCTTTCCATTTACAACTTTGCCTTAAGGTATGTTGCTGTCTGGTTACTGAAATCCACCATCAGAAATGAAGTGAATGACCACATCCAGAAATCATGGAGAGTTCGAGATTGGGGTTTCATGCATATTTTCTCTTGTTTCTGATGTCTATTTTTTCTGATAACTTGAAAGTTGCACATAAACTTTAGAATCAACTACAACTATTTTAGTAACAATGCATTTGTGAAACAAAAAAAAAGGAGATACTCTAAAATCGCTATTATCATGAAGAAAAAACCTAACATTTCTTACTTTAAAAAAAAAAGAAGAAAATTCCTGAAAATTGGAAAATCCCTCAACTGTTATGCAGGTGTTATGCAGGTCGCAGAAACAATGTGCAGTATACAAGGGTCATCCATGGATTGAGAATAATTGTTAAGATGAACCATAGGCATTAATAAAGTAGTTCAAAAGAAAAATGAGAAATAGAGGGAAATAAAACTTAACATTCAGGGAGCTTAACAGATTTGGAAGTAAAAGAAAATGATATGGATAAAATCTGAAAATATCACAAAACTTATAATTGACATTTATCCATCATACAAATTGTTTATAACACAAACTTTAGAAAAACAGAAAAGAAGTGCTAAGACTGAACTTAGAATTTAGTTGTCATTTTTATCAACTGAACACAAGCAAACAAGCATTCTCTTTTGAGCTCACAACAGCCATGAATTAGATTTAAATAATAATTATCAAATTTGAGCGGAAGTTTCACACAAATCTGGGTGACATTCTAACTTAATCCTGTACAACAAATTACTACTGGCTAATTGGATGAAATCTAGAATTCCTTATGGGATATACAATCACATAAATGAAACTAAATCAAAATAAAAATTGATCAACAAAACAACAAACCGCATTATGATTCAAAACAATGCTGCTTTATCACCTCAATGGAACTGCTATATAATCTACTGTAAAAAAATGAAAAACCCTTCATCTGATCATGAGGAAACCAATTGATGCATTAGTTACCATTCCAAACAATTCAATACTGAATGCACGTCTTATCATCAGTTAAAATTCATAGAGAAAGAGAGCATGGGATCACCGTGTCCTCGATCTAGGTGCGCGAGTGGGCGACAAATAGTGACGACCGGAGCGCCAGTAATCATCGGCTTCTCCTCCATGAACTCCGCCACGAAACCCTAGAACGTATCCATCAATGCCGGCATGAGAACAGTCGCTTATCAGTGCACAATCCTAGAGAAAAAAACACAATAGAAATCAAAGAGAACGAGAAACCACCATATCCTCGATCTGGATGAGCGAATGGACGTCAACCGGTGATGGCCGGAGCTCCGGCGATCATCGGCTTCGTCTCCTTCAACTCCGCTTCGAAACCCTCGATACCATCGCTCCCACACTGCCGCCATAAGAAAGCTCGGGACATTGGGAGGGAAACAAGGGATGGGGCCCAGCTGAGGATTGGACACGTGGCTTCATCTGGATCGACGATCGAGGATCATAGTCTTCAGATCTTAAAGGATGAGCATGTGTAGCTTCAGCCGATGGATTAGTATCGGACGGTGTGGGTGTGACAGTGAATAGTTTAAATTTGTTTTATTTAAAAAAATAGAGATAATATTGGTCATAATTTGTATAATTAGTTTGATACGAATAATTTAGGTTTTTTTAAAATATCTGTATTTCTATTATAAAAATATTAATTTTATATAAAACTGAAGGTTTTCTTATGTACAGTAAAAAATTCATTGTAGAAATATATAATAACTGATATTTTTAAAGATACAATTAAAACACAACAATAATCACATGAAATCCAATTTTATCACTTGCTATATATATATATATATATGAGAAATCACTAGTAGTTAAATATAACTTACCATAAAGTGTCCAATAAAGTATGGTCTTAAAATCTTACTCTCAAAATATTATTTATCAGTAATGTTCACGTCCTCTGCGTTATGGCCCAATATTAATATATCAGTAATGTTCATTAATTCTGGTATGAGTTTTTTTTAAAAAAAAAAACAATGTTTCTTCTGTTAAAAAACAATGTTTCTTCCTCTTTAGAATTGCATAACGACATGATTTATTATTGTGCCGGTTGTGTTTCTTGGATATCATCACGTGACTTCTTTTCATTCCCCCTGCATGTTGCTTGTCCTATATTAATAAATCTCTATAAGGTTTGTAAATTATCGTAACTAATGTACTACATCTTTGAGATATGGGTTTGTCCCTCTTTTTAAAAAAAACAAAACAAAACTAATGACCACACCACCTCCTATAAATTTTTATTCTCAATAAACAATTATTTTATAATTTAATGATCTATATATCATAAAAAAATGAAATATTCCCCTGGCATGTTCAGATTGAGAATGAGGAAATTTCTGAATTAAACGGTTAGCAACTTAATTAAATAAGCATTTCTCACATATGATCTCTATCACATTCTTATGTTGAATTTTTTCTTTCAATTGGAACACTTCCAATCTCCATAGTTTATTCACATTCCATGCTTTGGAAATCATTGCATGGTCTCCATTTGTGCACATTATGGTGTTCAACACAACCACCATTCCAACGCGCTTTAAATCAGACTCTTCCTTCCATGAGAATGTCTTGAAAATCAATGTATTATATCTAGTTCAATTCAACTTCAAATTAGAATTAGAAGTTAAGTTTTTTCTTTTAACATTTTTGACCCAATATTTTGTAATAAATAGGGGTGGAATACTAGTCTCATTAGAGCATAGAACTCTTCTAGTTGAAGTTTTTATTTTTTTATTTTTTTTTATTTTTATATATTTATTTGAGTGATCAAAGTTTTTAGTATTACGTAGAGTAACTTTTGTTAATAATTAAAACTAGTTTTTATTTTTGGCGGTGGATGTATTAATATTATGATTTTTTTTTGTGTAACATAAATGACATGATTCAGTATTTTTCTTTGTACATGGAATAAATAGTTTATTTTAGATAAAAGAGTGTTATTTCTAAATAAAAACATATCACGTGTAAATAATTTTTATTACAAATAAATAAATAAAAATATTAAATACAATTCTACATTGGTATCATTTTCATTTGTAAGTTTAATTAAAAAACTAATGAATCACCATTTTTTTTTATTTCCAATGCTTTTATATATAATATGCGGTGTACGTAGAACACTAGTAAATTAAAAAAAAAAGAGAGAAGAAGAAGGAGGGACGGAAAGAAGCCATTATAGAGAGAAAATGAAACATGATAATAAATCATGATAATAAATAATGCACAAGTCATTGTATTGGATAAACAAGTGAGGTGAAAAGATGTCAGGGTATTTTATTATTTTGAGGGTTACAATTGAGTTTGAACAGTTTGGATCCAATGAGCATAATTCATACATGGTGAACCTTGTTCATCCTTTTTTTTTACAATTTATAAAATTACTATTTATTGACTACGGTTCATTGTATTTTATTATTCATATAAATTACTATACATCTCACAGTATATCTGTTAAAATTGAAATGGATAACAATTTGCAAGTATTCATAGATAAAAAATGTTCTAACATTTGCATATGACTCACATATATACATATATATGTGTGTGTGCAGAAGATGGATTATCTGAGTACTTTCATAGATTTTAAATTTACGAACATTACTATCAATCTAATGGTTATGCACTGTATTTAATCTAATAGTTAAAAAAAAATGAGAACTGAAACACCCTAATTAATACTGTACACAACTATGGATATTTCACGAACGCAGTTGACATAAAATCATATATGCATATATACCGGATCACTTATTTGAAAGTTGAGGCCCATTCAAAGAAAATTTTTGAAAAGTAAAAACAAAAAAATAAAGCGAATTCCAAAATCAACTCTACATGTTTTTACTGGGACTTTTTTGGAAAAATCATCAGACATAACATGAAATACAATTTTCACATTTTCTAAGGGTTTAATAAGCAAAAGTTTAAAGCTTTATTATGACACGTTTTTAGTCTACACCGAGAACGGTCGAACAAATCCAAACAAAGTCTTCGCCCACCATCTTTTATAGTCGGCGCTCGGTATATCCATTTTCCCCCAATTTCTCTTTCCTTTCCTACCAACTCTCTGCCCTAGTTCCCAAATCTCGCTCTTCGATCTCCTTCCCTTCTCCTTCTTCTTCTCATCCGTGGTTTTGGTGGAGATCTCTCTTCGTTCTGCTAGATTCTCTGTTTCCAGAGTTCACGATCTAGGTATGTGTGTGTTTTTTTGGGGGTTTTGATGATTGTGAGAGTTTGTTTGGATTTAAGGTTTTGGAGTTTTATTTTTTTCAAGAATTGGGATTGAATCGGGTTTGATTATCTGATTTGAAGTTTTTGAACAGGTGAATCATGGCCAACGCCGCGGTGGCGTGTGCGGAGAGAGCGACGAATGATATGCTGATCGGTCCGGATTGGGCGATAAACATAGAGCTTTGTGATATTCTGAATATGGATCCTGGGTAGAATTTTGTCTTGAATTCTTGTTTTGATTTGTGGATCTTGTTGGGTTGATGCTTTAGCTGATAGATTTAGGTGGGTTTCTTGATATCGTCTGATTTTAGTAGTTTTTGCAGCTGTGCGAGAATGTGGCTCCGGGGTGGAGTGGTTTAGGAAGTGATTAATGGGAAAATGCTGGTGTTGGTGTGTTTGATTCATGACCAAGAAAAAGAAATTTGTGTTTAATCTGAAATAACTGTGTTAATTGCAAAATATATTGAGCTAGAGTGATAGTCTGTGACTCTCAGAAGTAATCTGATTGAAATGTTAACATAGTTTCTAGTACAAAATGCATTCTTTATGCTGAAGGTCCTGTATTCTTTTAGTGGTTCCTGTTACTTAGCGGTCTGATGGCAGCAAATTTTAGGTTTTGCTATAATTCTCTGTCAATTGGTGCACATTGTTCTCCCTGTTGTGTTAATCTTTTATCACTGGATGTCGATTCGTGTGGACTTTGTCGACGCTATGGATCTTATGTCGTTTAGTGAACACTGGATTACGTGTTTTTTTTTTTAATCTGCTTATCATTTGGAAACTTACTGTTGACAGATTTTGTCGATGGTATGGGTCAAATTCAAATGTCGTTTGGTGAACACTGAGATCACTTAGTTCTTTTCATCTGCTTATTACTTGATCTGGCTTTTTGCGGATTTTGTCGATGTTATGGCCCAATGTCGTTTAGTGAACAGTGATATCCCTTATTTCTTTTCATCTTCTTGTTACTTAAACTGACTGCATGCAGCTTTTGTCAATGTTATGGGTCCAATGTTGTTTAGCGAACACTGATCCTATAGCTCTTTTCATCTGCTTATTGCTGGCTGGATGTGGATTTTGTCGATGTTATGGTCTTATGTCGTTTAGTTGGTCTTGGTATTCTTACTTTCTTAGTAATTGTTCTTTGTTCTCATGTAGAACACTTCTCTTCTCATGTGGATTTTGTCGATGTTATGATCTTATGTCGTTTAGTTGGTCTTGGTATTCTTAGTAGCTGTTCTTTGTTCTCATGTAGAACACTTATCTTCTCATGTGGATTTTGTCAATGTTATGGTCTTATGTCGTTTAGTTTTGCCCTGTTTGGCGCAGAACCAGTCACTTTTATGCTCGACGAGACAGGAAATTAGAGTTAATGCTGTGATGTCTCATTTACTTTGGGCTTTGTGTGCTGTATTTTTCAAATGTGCTTCCTTTATATTTCCATGTGATTTTAATTCACAATTATTAACAAATCATGAATGGAGTTAATTATTCCAGCAAGAATGATTTGCTACATTGTTCATCCTGTGTGAGAATTTTCTAAATACCCAGCTTCTTTTCTTTCTTTCTTTTTTATTTCAGACTGACACTGCTTAACAGAGCCAATTTCTTTCCTTGGATATCACTGTCTCCTATCATACTAGTATTTAATTCTGATTTTTGCTGATCAGGCAAACAAAGGATGTGATGAAGGTGCTTAAGAAGCGCCTTGGAACTAAAAATCCCAAAATACAGCTTCTTACTCTTTTTGTAAGTATATAATTTTTCCCCCTTTTGACTGTAATTCATAGATGGTATCTATCAGTAGCAAAGAATAATTCCTTAGTTGAAGCTAGCATGGGGGCTGCTTGTTTTAACAAGTTTTTTGAGGCCTTTATTTAACAAATTGCATTGGGACTTTTCCGGAATCCATACATCTATAAATTCTGTGGTTGAGCAAGGATCTTGTAGCAGGGTTGTGCATTGGCAAATACTTTGCCAATGATTGATTTGATATACGACTGCCGCCTTTTCATTTCACCATGTTCCATAATTTAATTGTGACTTGTGTTTATGTTTTACATGATGAAAAAGAGAAGGGCTTATGTTTTTATCTAATGGAACATCATGATCTTTTTTAACGCATAGAATGTTATAAAAGTTTTTGAGGGTCTTCTTCATCCTGTGTTGAAATTCCAGAACTTCCTTCATAGTGAGTTAATTGACCTGAAAATTGCCAATCCAGGTCTTAGAGACGTTAAGCAAAAATTGTGGAGACCATTTGCACCAGCAAATTGTTGAACGTGATGTTTTACATGAAATGGTTAAAGTAGTGAAGAAAAAGGTTTGCTTTGCTTCTCTTGGTTTACTTTATTAATTCTGTCTTACATATTGATATTGGGTTCTAGCACCTTATCCTGGCTTAACTTTCTTTTGCAGCCGGATCTAAATGTGAGAGAGAAGATATTGATTCTCATAGACACTTGGCAAGAAGCTTTTGGAGGAGCTGGAGGGAGATATCCCCAGTACCATGCTGCATATCGTGAACTAAGGGTATAAATATTTTCCTTGTTGTGCTGAACTATTTTTAAATTTTTTCTTGTTAACATTGAATGAAAGTTTTCATTTATTTTACTGTCAGGCTGCTGGAGTAGAATTTCCACCTCGTGCAGAAAATACTTCACCATTATTTACTCCACCCCAAACTCATCCTATTACATATCCAGCTGACAACACTTCAACATACCATGATGCTGCCCTAGAAGCTTCGCTGCAATCTGATGTTTCTACTCTTAGGTATCTTTTTTACCAAAGCCAATACATTATAACCTCATAGGAGGCTTCATGCCTGCATGCTACCTGAGCCTGGAGATATCTTTGGTCTTTTTTGTTTGTATTAGAACTAAGATATGATATATATTGTCCAATTAATTTTGCTTTTAGTTCTAAAAGTAATGTTTTCAGGTGTACTATCTAACTACTTTTTTTATTGGTTTCTAAGTTAACTATCCATTCACTTTCCTTCATGCAACTATGCAAGCCAGTTAAAACTCGTCTATCGAGTGTCTGTTATAGATAGTTGAAGAAATAGATTTTTTTATTCCTTTAAATTAGTTGAACATATGATCACCTCACATAGTCACATGGCTTGGTGAACGTTTTTCTTCATCTTTAGTTGATAATGATATTAGTATTCATGTTCTGAGTATTATTTGTTAAAAGAAAATAAATTTTTCATTACTTTGTTAGGGTAGAAGTTGATTGAACTCTATTGTTCTATGGCAGTGTGAATGAGATCCAAAATGCTCGAGGAATAGTTGATGTCTTGACAGAGATGCTCAGTGCTCTAGATCCTAACAATGCAGAGGTAAATCATAGACAATCCTGCACCATTGAATTCAAATTGGGTTTTAATATTTTATTGATGCTTTGTATGCACAGGGTGTGAAGCAAGAAATTATTGTTGACCTAGTTGAGCAGTGTCGCACATATCAAAAACAAGTCATGCATCTTGTGAACAATACAGGGTATGAATGCACATTCATTTTCAGTATATTTTAAAATTATGCTGACATCTCTTTTCCTTGGTTGGGACAGAGACGAGGGGCTGTTGTTTCAGGCTCTGGCACTGAATGATGATTTGCAGCGTGTGCTTGAGCGTCATGATGAACTAGCGAAGGGATCTTCTGCCATAGGATCTGCACCAGTTTCAGCTGCACCTCTTGTTAATGTGAGCCATGAAGAAGATGAATTGGAAGATGACTTTTCTCAGCTATCCCGCAGGTCATGATTTATAAGTTTTTTCTTGATCAAATTAAGCTTTACTTCATTCTCTTTATGATTTTTCCATGCTTGAGCTTTTAAAAACATTAAATGCATAGCCACAGTTTCTTTGATGCTTCTTTAGGTTGTGTGACAGCATTTTTATGGATCTATCTTTTGCCTTACAGATTCATATATGTCTAAAGTAAGAGTTATTGTGTGGCAGTATTTCCTCTCTCAAGTTGTTGTCGTTGTTGTTGGTGTTTGTGTTGGGGTGGTGTGCGTGCGCATGTTTTTATTAATTTTTATTTTTATGAATGTATATTGTTACTATTGGTTCTCACTTTCGTAAGGGATGCTATATTACAGGACAAGAGACAGTTCATCAGGGTTGACTAGGAAGTCTTCGGTACCCAGCACTGAGCAGAAACCTATCAGCCCTCTCCTGCCTCCTCCTCCATCATCAAAGAAGCCTATCAGCATCGACGCAGGCCCTGTGGATTATCTCAGTGGCGATGCCTACGGATCAGAAAAACCCACAGAAAAGCACGCTGAGCCACCTCCTCCACCGGCTTTATCCATGGCATCTCCGCCGCCCCCTTCCAGCTCCCCATCACTGTACCCAACCCTTCCTCAATTTGATGACGAACCTATTCCAACATCAAAACCAGTTCCAGAACCCATTCCAAAGGCTCCATGGGACACCCAGCCTTCTGGTTCACTGCCACCGCCACCATCAAAGTACAACCAAAGGCAGCAGTTTTTCGAGCAGCAGCAAGCCAGCTCCGGCAGCAACACAAGCTCTCCATACAATGACTTGTTAGCACAGGCCGAGAACCTCGCTCTCTACCAGGAAGACACCGACATCGCCAGGCATCATGTCCCACGTCGTTTGGATGTTCAGGAATCATCATCGACACCAACCAAACAGACCAAACAGGAGGATATGCTGTTTAAGGATCTCGTGGATTTTGCGAAAGCTAAGTCGTCATCTCCAGCCAAGCCTAGTAGCCAGAGAACGCGGTGAGTGTGGATGGTTGTGTTGTCAGTGTGTTAATATAACATTCATGGGGTTGGTTATATGGCTGGCAGACTTGGTTGAAATAAGAGGGTTAACTTCATTGTGGTTTTTTTTTGGTATACCTTTTTCTGATGTTTATCATGTTCAGTTGTTTGTATAGTGATCATTAGTAGAGAATTCTCAGTGTTGTTAGTTTTCAAATTATGTTGGATATATATAAGTACTGTGAGGAGTTATTTTGTTGTTGTTGTTGTTGTTGTTGTTGTTGTTGTTGTTATTTGGTTTATGATGATGGCTCATGGATGGTTCACTTCCACAGCAGGCAAAAGGGGGAGGCATATATAAAATAAATAAAAAATTACCCATATGGCCCTATAGAACACAAGCCATCAGTGTAATATGCACAGACATTCAACTCAAAAAAAATTTTTTTTTTTTAGAAAATTAAATTTTTCATATTATTTATGTCCATCAATTTGTCATGGTAGAAAGGCATTATTGTCAATTTGTTATTTTTAAAGAAAAATGATTTTTTTTTTCAGGATTTAATACACAATCTTCTTCTTTTGTAGAAGACATGTGAAATCCTCGAAAATAATCAATAAAATATGAAATAGGGTGGAAAAAAATTGTACGTATACATTATATTGTTTTAGTAAAAAAATTCTTGACCCAATATACAACTACTCTGTTTCCAAGAGCTAAATTAAAGACATCCTAATGATTCCATTCACAAATTACCACGTTAGAGAAAAGATAAAAATGGAAATAGTTACACAGGTGTTAGTAGCAAAAACCAATTAACCTTTTCACAAAGAAATGATTTTGCATCTCCTGCAATGAGTATTGCAGGGTTTTATATCTTCTACAAAATTTACTTATCCAATAAACTGCATGCAAAGCACAGCGTAATGCCATGACTGAAATATAATAAACAATTTTTACATAAAAATCAATCATGCCCTGCACTTCCGAAAAAAACATTCTATTTTATACTTGCCGAGTTCTCAATCCGTTGCTTAACATAGAGGAGGACCCATTAAAAATAAGCTATAGATGCCACATCGGTCAAAATTAATGTCCTCACCATTCCTTATGAACAGATATTTTTTCATCATTAAATTCTCAACATTACAACCAACCGTCAGTTGTGTCAGTCGAATAATCGAATTCTCGCAAAAATAAAAAGAAATTTAACAAAAGATATAAGTGAAATTTTTGAAGTGATCTTAACCAAACGCACTCGGAAAAACAGACCACAAAAAAGAACCACCAATGATTTCTAAACAGTCAGTCTCTACAAAATTTGTGAAAAGTTATACAAGTGTTCTTGACAAAATTAATAAACCTTTCAACATGGAAATGGTTTATGTATTTTACACAAAGCCACCTTGGTGATCCTCGAAACTAGTCATCATCATCGTCCTTCATATACTTCTCTTGTACAGCCGCTGTCGTGCGAACTTCTTGTTAGGGAAAACTATTTACTCATCAATCCGAAGAACTACTTGTCGGAGCCATACAAAGATGAAGACAGCACAAAGCCACACATTATGCCAGGCTTAAAATTTAGTAGATAAGTTTACATGAAAATCAATCATGCATTGAACCACAGTGAAGGAACTATCTATTTTCTACTTGCAACGACCTTGATCCATCACTAACATATAGGAGCATTGACTCTATGCTATATGGCCCTCTTTTTTTTTTCCCTACCATCAATCTAATTGATATTCATGAAACACAAGCACTAGTTTCCGTACTAACAAAACCATCTCCACCAAATTGATCTACAATCAACAATCTTTAATATATAAGGTTACTACCAGATCATTGTCAAGTGTGAATGAAGAAGTTCTAAAGCTTCACATTCCACTTCCCTCCCGAGGTTCATGTCTACATCTTACTCTCAATTAAGATGTTTAACTGTAATAATATATGTGAAATAAGATTGCTTAGAAGAGGGAAGCAACAGAACATTCCTTAGAGATGTTACATAACCAAACAAAATTTTAAAGCAGGAAAATTAATCAAAAGGTTATTGGAATAAAGAACTAGAAAGGAATAATGAAATGCATGTAAAAAAAAGGATATCTATAGTAGTCCCAGTCAAGAGGAGCTGCTGCAATTTTGCTGAACTCGACAACACTTCCTTCTATCCCAGCAAAATATATACCCGTTGCTTTTATCTATCACCTTCACAAGATTTCCAACACTTTCTTTATCCTGAAGGCAAAACATTTGTTCTTATGATAAACTGTAAACTGTAAATCAGATTTCATGGTAATGGAGAAGAACACTCACTTGAATGTCCAAAGTGGTAAAGTTAACAAGGCTATAATCTTCAATGACACCACATAACTCCTTTGTAAGCTTCCTGCAAATCATCATGACAAAACAATTATCACACAAATGCACACACAAAACCAATAATAGTCGGGATTAAGATCAATATATGGCCCTGACCTTCATAATAGTACTTTATTGATGGTTTACAAGCTATTATTTTGTTTTGATCAACCTCTATTTATAGCACAAATATAAATCCAAGAAAAAAACAAACACTTATTAGTGATGGTATTTTGTCCTTGGTATCTCAGATAGAAGATATAGTTTTTGATAAATAAAATGTGTGCTTTTAATATCCTATAAATAGAGAGTCCCAAGAAGGCCTTTGTGAACTCATAGTTCCAAGTGCATATGGTTAAAAGGGGAGATGAGAACCTGAATTTCTCTCGCGTGGATCCTGATCGAGATGATACTGTAAATAAGACAGATCTTGAACATCTGTGTAAAAGTCAAGATTGAAAGCTGCAGGAAATAAAAACATATTAACCAGTGATAATATCCACATAAGTAGGCAAACTACAGAAGAAGAAATCACATTGCATCTCACCAACCACAGTATGGACATACCTAGTCTCCCATAGCTCTCAACAAGATCAATCTTGGAGAGGACATTAATGTGAGGAAGCTCCAAATGCAACATGGTTGACAATGAAAGAAGCAATGCACTCACATATTTTCCAGGATCACAACATAGATGGGCGTCAACCAAGTGAACAACAGTTAACTTTCCAACAGAAAAGAAAATGCCAAAGAATGAAGTCAAACAACAACTATTGAATCAAATTTCAGAAACATGAGAAAGAGATCATACCCGAAGGTTCATCTTCTTCATAAGTTTAAAAATAACATTCTTTGCATTAGAATGGAGAAAGAAAAGTTCAACTTGGCCAGGAAAATCAAAGAGAAGGTAATGATCTGCATGATTTATCAATAAAGCAACTATCTCAAATATAAATTCAGAAATGTTACCATTGTGCTCAAAACATAGTCTATAAACTCTCATCCCATGAGCACAAGAACAGCTTACAAATACTGGCATTGCAAAGAAAAAGCAAGAAACTTTTAGTGCTTACCTTTAACCAGAGGCTTTAATTTAGACTCCAACCAGTCAATGTTCTTCTCCAAGTAATCCATGCAATAAACAAGACCTAATTCCCATTAAAAAAACCAAAAAAAAAAAAAATCAGGGAAAAAAAGAAAATTTCCTCTTTCCATTGGAAAAACAAAGATTATCAATAAAAATTAACCTCCATTTGGACCAAGTGAATGCTCAAGCATAACATCACTGAGTCTCACAAGATCCTCGATATTAACCGCACACTCATATCTATATTCAATTGTCAAGAAAAACATCACCGTTCCAGTGATTGCATTAAAAACAAACAATTTGATCTCAATATGCAAACAAACACTCATAATCCAACGAAGGATACGGCAAGGCATCATTGGCAGGATCCAAATTGACGACTGCTACCTTCCTGCAAACGAAAAATTTCTCCTAATCATAAAA
Organism: Dioscorea cayenensis subsp. rotundata; assembly: GCF_009730915.1. Classification (NCBI taxonomy): domain Eukaryota; kingdom Viridiplantae; phylum Streptophyta; class Magnoliopsida; order Dioscoreales; family Dioscoreaceae; genus Dioscorea; species Dioscorea cayenensis. The sequence goes on along the minus strand of NC_052495.1, from coordinate 180,229 downwards.
TGGGAAAAATTAGAGAAGCGAAAAGGTTAAGGGGATCGGGGGAATGGAACCTGCCGATGAGCTTGAGGAACTGGGACATGCCATTGCAATACGTGGTTTTGCCGGAGCCCGGAGGGCCGATCACCACTTGCCCGAACACCATCTCCGGCTTCTTGCGAGGTTTAGGGTTAGGGTTTTAGCGGAAGACGAGGATGATTCCAGAAGTGGTAGGCGGATTCGGGTTTAACCGTTTAAGATCCGACCCACTAGGCCTATAATTTTATTTATAATTAATTTGAGTAGTAATGAATTTAGTGCAATAGGGTAAAAATTTTGAGTGATCATTTGTACTATGCTCAATTTTTATTTTGCTCACCTAATTTCAATTTGTATTTTTTCAATCACTGAACATCAATTCTTTTTCACCGGGAGGTCATCCATAGGATTTCGGTTATTATTATTTTTTTTTTGGCTGGCGATTGGAAGTACATATCAATTATTAAAATTTATTTAATTAATCCACGCTGATGGTGGCACGTCGTCAAAGGACATGTCACCAGATTTTTGATTCACGTCGAGAGAGGGTAGTGGCCCAACATCATAAGCTACAACATTCAACCAAGGAAAGTGGGGCTAGGATAGATAAAAAATTTGGCATGTGAGAATAAATGCAAAACTATAGTAAAGTTACTAAATTTTTGAAAGTTCACTAGACATCATATAAGTAAAAAAACAAAAAGTATGACGTGTCAAGTTCTCATAAAAACCTAGATAAAATATTACAATAATATTAAAAATTTTTAATAATTATAATTATCTTACTATTTAATTTAAAAATAGAAATAGATTATTTATTTTTCATGATAATAGAACTTATCTTTCTTATTTAATTAATATTTTAAAATGGTAGAATACTATAGTTAGTCCCTATAATATAGATTAGTCAGTCTGTCCTCCCTCTAATATAGCTAGTCCATTGCCATTTCCACATTCCTCTTTTGCCCCTAGCCGTTTGTCGGCTTTGTCTTTTTTTTCTTCTTAAAGATGGACTCAAACTTCGATTTCACCTTTACTCTGCTTGATTTGATCACCTGGAAAGCTGTCAACGATAATATTAGTGTTTAAGGTTAAATGCAAACCCGGTTGCCACATTACCGATGTTGTGTTTAACCTTAAACGCTAATGGTTGACAAAGCAGGTGATCAAATCAATTGGAGCGAAGTGAAATCCAAGTTTGAGAAAAAAAAGACAAAAACGACGAAGGGCCGGGAGCAAAGGAGGAAGATGGGAAATGGAAATGGCAATGAAAATGTAAGTCCTCATAGAGACCTCCCAAAAACAAATTATATTAGAGGGAGAACAGAGTGACTATATTAGAGGGACTAACTATAGTATTCTACCATTTTAAAATATTAATTAAATAAGAAAGATAAGTTCTATTAATAAATAATCTATTTCTATTTTTAAATTAAATCGTAAAATAATTATAATTATTAAATGTTTAATATTATTGTAATATTTTATTTAGATTTTTATTTAGGTTTTTAATCGTAAGATAATAATCTATTCTCATGTACATGTTTGTCTATCTGTATTTGTCTATCTATTGACAATCTCAAATTTTTTAAACAGTAATTTAATTTATTAATATTAAAATAATCTTAATTTATTTTATCCACCAATTACATCAAATTCACAACCTGCATGGCATAAATAACCCTAAAAACAATTATAAAACATTCTTTGAATGATTTTCTTCAACAATAAAAAATTTAAAATATTAAAAATAATCTATTATGACATCAATTTATTAATATTTAAAGTTTTAATTCTAATATATTTACAACATAAACCTAATCTAAAAATAAATTTGAAATAATTCGTCGCATAAATTTCAAAATATCTACACAATAATCTCTTTTATTATTATCTAAAAATTCTAAAAACCCAAAAAAATGAATCTCAATCGCTGACGTCTAATTTTGAATAGTAAGTACGTATTTGAAATTTCCATACGAATGCTAACTTAGCACACCCAAAAAGTGACTACAAAAACGAACTACCAATAATTTATCAACACTTCAGCTCCTCCAGCACATCCATCACTAATGTTCCTTTTTCTGAGTCCTAATCACAGTGCAATGAAATCTTGGGATTTGCGTATTGACCCAAGTACATCTCCGTTCATAGCAAATCAAGTACCCAGACAAAACACCAAACACCCAAATTATCAACTCACACATCATCCGGTGAAACGTGTCAATTTTATATTCGTTAATAATCAATCCCCTGTTTGAAGCCTTCTTCAAGATCCTAGCATTTTCGAATCGCCACGTGGCTCATCGTCTTCTCGAAAATTCTATATATATAGAGACCTTCGATGTCTCAGTGAAAAATCACCATAAGCTTCGCACTCTCATGGCGATCTCTAGGGTTTGGATCCATTGCGCCATCGTAGCGTTGGCCGTTGCCGCGTGCGTACTGCCGGCTTTGGCGGAGGAGAGTGGATCGGAGGAGCCGTCGTCGGTGCTCACCCTCGATGTGGCGAACTTCTCGGAGACGATCGCAAAGCACCCCTTCATTGTCGTCGAGTTCTATGCTCCATGGTAATTGTTCGTTTCTTTTGATTGTTTTGGTTTTCGTGGTGAGAATTGGTGTTCAATGCTTTGAGAGTTTGGATTTTTGCTTCGCTTCATGGTGATTGTTATCTGTTTCGATGCATCTGTGCAATTATGATATAGTGTTTTTATTTATAAGGAGTTCTTAGCAGTAGAAGTTTATGGCGATTTCTGTTCTATGTGGGAAAAAATTGTTAGTCTTATTATCTGGAAGTTGATGGATTTGGGTTCTGCGATTTGATCCCAGTAGCAGTATATAGTTTTTGTTTTGTTACTTTCTGTAGATGGAGTTTTGATGCATCTGTGCGCTGTGACCTAGTTTCAATTTAATTGGAGCTCTACGTACTTGAATAGAGTGGTTTTTCCGTTGTTATGTTTGTACACAAAATTCCACCAAGCTTTATGATCCCTTGGAAGTTGAAAGATTTTTACAATAGCAGTAGGTTTGCAAAGGAGAGGGACTGAATCTTGATCAGGGTTTGGTCATCACTGGTCTGTTCATTTGTGCATTTTGAGGTTCTCTTATCTGTGGTATAGATTAAAAGGAAACATGACAATTCGTGCGCTATTATCTGATTGAAGTTTAGAAGATCTAGATCTGATATCTAACATTATATTAGCATGTTTTATTTTGTTTCATCATGTACCAATAAAAAACGCAACTGTGACCCTAAATATGGTCATAGCAGTTATTATTTGACATGTTTTCACTTTCTCCTGTTTACTTCTTTTTATGCTAAGTTATTGGCATATTGCCATAATTTGAGGGCTTTTTAAAATTTTTTTCATAGCTGTATATTCTCTTAAATAGGCTTTTTGTATGATATGTTTGTGGCTCTCATATCATGGTGGTTTGTCCCTGTGGCAGGTGTGGGCATTGTAAGCGACTTGCTCCTGAGGTAAATCATTTGGATTTGAATTTGCTTTGGTGAAATGCAATCATTATTGCAATCTAGTGACTTGCTGATATTTTGAAACTTCTCGCATTCAGTATGAGAAGGCTGCCACCATATTGAGCAAGCATGATCCTCCAATTGTTCTAGCTAAAGTTGATGCTAATGAAGAAATAAACAAGGAACTTGCCACTAAGTATGAGGTGAAGGGCTTCCCCACGCTCAAGATCCTAAGGAATGCAGGAACGAACATTCAGGATTATAAAGGTCCTCGAGATGCTGATGGCATAGTTGAACATCTTAAGAAGCAAGTTGGTCCTGCATCTGCTGAAATTAAATCTTCAGAGGATGCTAGCAATCTTATTGGTGTCAAGAAAGTTTTTGTTGTAAGCTTAAATTTTGATAATTATGAATTGTTACATTATTTAAACTTTGATCTCTTTACCTAGTACTGGAGTTTGATTGAATTATAGGTGGGAGTGTTCCCTGAATATTCTGGCGAGGAGTACATGAACTTCATGGCTGTTGCAGAAAAGTTGCGCTCTGACTATGATTTTGGTCACACTTCAGATGCCAAGTTTCTTCCGCGTGGGCATTTGAACATATATAAGCCCACAGTTAGATTATTCAAGCCTTTTGATGAACTTTTTGTTGATACCCAGGTATCCTTGATTTTCTATAATTAATGTTTCAGTTGATTGTATAAGATCATGCTCTTGGATGCAAGTGATACAAGGGACAGATTTCATGGTGTGCATGCGAAAAGCTTTGTTGTTGCTTCTATCTTCATCTTCCATCCATTAAAGAGTTATTTATTTTATTTTCTCTTAGGTGTAAAGGTGCATGCATATATGGTATGTGAATGTACACAATGAGCTGGGCCATTCTTGTGTTTGTTCATTGCATCACTATGAGGAAAATTAATCGTTTGACTCTTTGGCTGATGATGTACTACTTTCCTCTGTTATTTTTGGCAGGATTTTGATATTGATGCTTTTCAAACCTTCATTGAGAGCTCCAGTGTGCCAATTGTTACTACCTTTAACAAGGATCCGAACAACCATCAATACATAACTAAATTCTTCAACAATGCTCATGCCAAAGTAAGGAACGCTATCCTGTTAATTACCAGTGCTTTTTTCCCCTTAAAAATGGGGCTTCAATGTTTATCATACAAGGCATTCACTCTTAGTTGTAGATAAGGTAATCATAAGATGTTCTTATAATTTGTCGCACGTATATTTCATGCTTCACTGTTTGTTGAGGTATGTTGTGTACTGCATATATTTAACAAATATATGTAGATATGGTGCTTATTGCTTATAAAAATTCTTACATCTTATGCAAATGGTTTCCCTGCAAAAAAAAAACCTTTGCAAGCTTGATTATTTGAGCTTCAATTGCCTGCTGCCCCTTGATTTTTTATCCTCTTTCCCTACATTTTTGTGAGTTGGCTGCATATTTGGTTTTATAGATTCCGGTTTTGTGCCCAATATTATAGTTTTGAAGCTAGGTAGATATAAGTTGCATCCTTAATTATTTTTTTTCTCTTGATCATTCTTGATGTGTTCATATTTTCATGCTGCAACCCTGTCTTTAGCATATCATCATTGTTTGATATGCTTTCTCCTGGTATCTGGCATTGTAGGCTATGCTCTTTCTGAACTTCAGCATTGAGAATATTGATTCTTTCAAGTCCAAATACCAAGAAATTGCTGAGCACTACAAAGGGAAGGGTATAAGTTTTCTTGTTGGTGATCTTGATGCCAGTCAAGGCGCCTTACAGGTTATTTCTTCTTAATGTTATCTACTTTAGGGTTATTTAAGCACATTATTAGTTCCTTATTTGGTAGGTTTTTAAAATGTGAGAATTATTTTTGTTGACAGTATTTTGGACTTGAAGCAGAGCAGACGCCCCTCATAGTCATTCAAGACATTAATGGGGTTAAATTTGTGAAAGTTCATTTGGAACCTGATCAAATTGCAACTTGGTTGAAGGAGTACAAGGTACTGAGTTTAATTGTTGTTCTTATAGAGGTTGCTTTGGCGTTGAACTATAATTGCTATGGTTTATGATCCTTGTGACCATGTTGAAGTACCATCATTGTCAAGTATAGTTTTTGTTGTCATAAGTTTGAAGCAGTCATTTCATTCTACCTGATGGTATTTCTGCAGGATGGTAACTTGACACCCTTCAGAAAGTCAGAGCCTATTCCTGAGGTTAATGATGAGCCGGTGAAGATTGTTGTGGCGGACAACCTTAAAGATGTCGTTTTCGACTCAGGAAAGAATGGTAAAGTGATTGTTGACGCTTTTTTTTTTTTAATTCACAAGTGAATTGTATTCTTCTTCTCCCTTCTTTCTTTATTTTTTATTATTTTTTTTCTTAAGAAAGTCACAATAATCTATTTGCTTTTGCAGTTCTCCTTGAATTTTATGCACCATGGTGCGGACATTGTAAGAAACTAGCACCTATCTTAGATGAAGTGGCTGTTTCATTTGAAAATGATGCTAATGTGATCATTGCAAAGATGGTATGCTTTTTTTTTTACCCTTCAAGTTTACATATGGACTGCTTTTTATTTATTCTATTGTAACAGTGGTAGTTTCTCTTCCATGTCCCTCATTTCCATTTTATTGTTTCAATAGCAAGCTTATTTTCTTTTAGGTTACATGAGCATATTTTTGCAAATTCTCATTATCCTCTCAAGTTTTAAGCCTTTCCATTGCTTTGATGCATGAAAAGACGATAATTTTCAATCTCTGTGCTGCTTTGTTTTCAGTATTGAATTTTATTACTAGTCATTTGAAGTTTTGGACGTACCTTTCATTATATTCTGGAAAGAGAGTCGAGTGGATGAGTACAGTCTACACTTCATATCTGAATTAGTGTGTTTCCATTAGCATGTGATGACATCTTTCAATCACTAATACGCTGTTCTCCCCGACCGTGGGGAATATATAGATTCTTTGATGTCTTAAATATTTATTCTAATTTTCAACCCTTAACAGGATGCCACTGCAAATGATGTTCCAAATGAGTTTGAAGTGCGGGGTTACCCAACTGTCTTCTTTTCCTCAGCCAGCAACAAGATTGTGCAGTATGACGGAGATAGGACAGCCGGAGACATCATTAATTTTATTCAGAAAAACAGGGACACGGACAAGGACACTCCAGTCCAATCCAACACTGGAAAGGATGAACTATAATAAAGGTGTTGTCCTTTACTCATCTTTGGTTCATGCTTGTTTCTTTGTTTATGCTTGTGCTTTTCTTGGCCCCTACAAAACCTGAGGCAACACTTTTCTGTGATTGGTTTATCGATTAACGGCTCTTGTTTGGAAAGCTTTAGTTAAAAATATATCATCCATACTCAGATTTTGTTCTAGATTAAACTAGTGCTTTATATTTTTCACACAATCTTTGCTGAAATCCCACACTTTGCTTGCGAAGTATTGATGATTAAGATTTATGTTATTCCTTCTTCTAATTTGGTGTTTTGGTTTCTCTCAAGTTTCTCTGCAAAATATATAAGTTAGTTTTTGTTGATGATGCAAGGATTAGGAGTTTAACTTTCTCTTCTTTTTTTACCTTTTTTTTTTCTGTTAATTAATCATTCAGCGATGGTTGGCGAACAGAATAAGAGGACATGGGGTTTGCACTTGGCTCTTGGCTCTTGGCTCTTGGCTAGATACATCTTTTAAATTTTTTTTTAGTCCATGTATTCCCATTAGATATCAATAAAGTTCTCTTGCTACTTATTTAGTGTTTTTACATCCTGGTTGTAGTTCTTCAGCTTTTACCTTGTGAACTCAAATTGATAGATAACGTGATATTTTTTGTTATTAGAGCAGATACCTTTGCACACTTTTCTCATCATTACATAAAAGTTGTGATGATTTTGTTGATTTCAGACTTCATGTTTGTGGACTTTGTAGATCTCTTGTATGAACTTTTTTGTCTTCACATGCTCTAAAGTAAAACAGATCTTCATCACTGGTGAACAGTATGCTTGTTATTATTATTGACAAATAAATAGTCCACCAACTTCAAGGACATACAACTTAAAAAAAAGTACACAAATCACTGTGGCTTAAAGTACAATAAAATATACAATTTGCTTAAAGCACAACAATATAATTACTATGGTTTAAAATACAATAAAATATATAGTATACAATACGTTTGTTGATGTCATTGTTGCAAGTGGTTCTGTTTGATTTTTTTTGCAGGATGTAGACTATTTTTTTATGCATGATTGAGATATAAATAAAATATGTATTATTTTAAAAAATATTTGATGTTTCGAAATTCGACTGTTTTTCAATACATGATTGAGATATAAATAGAGTGTGTATTATTAAAAAAAATGCTTGATGTTGTTGGGACCATTGATAGAAGGGATACATCAATATTAGTACAACTATTTTCGGTTTTTAATCAAGAAGAATGAATTGAAGAAATTTGTGCCGAAATTGGTTGCATTGGTCGGTCTAACTCTTTTAAGTTCCTTTACTTTAAGCAATCATTTATGTTGATATTTTGTTTCACCTAACAACTCTTCATCCCCAAGCATTTCTCACTTCAATTTATGGTTTCCGTTTTTTTTTTCATGTCATGCTCCTTCACATTCACAATGTTGAATTACAAGAGCAAAATACTCTTCTTGCCATTCTCAAACAAGTACATGGGCAATTGACTCTTCTTTCTTTCCCTTTTCTTTTTTTTTTAAAAGTATTTAATCAATATTAATTAAACCAAATATCATAAATTTTAAATTGTTTAATTAATTGTTTAACACTGTTATTTAAATAATTAAAGTTTCTAGCTATAAAAATATCGGTGGCGAATAATCTTGAGTAAAATGCACAAAAGACTCAGATTATGTCAAAATATAAATTTAAAGATCTATTGTTTGTCAATTGACTGACTATTAAATCTATGAAAAACTTCCCTCTTTCAAAAAAAAAAAAGTATGTGTTTAAATAAAAGGTTTTGAGTAAACTAAAAGATTTTATATATAGCGAGCTGTAGCATTTCACTCGGCTCATGACAAAAGAATCCCACATGAACACCACAAAGGCAACCAGCAAAATGAAACTAAAGCAAATTGAAAATATTAATGGAAATTTGCCCCATCAGTCTAACAATAAATCAGCCACAAACTATGGATGCTTCTAAGATTTCCATGCTTGTATACCTAATTCATCTTGACATATCAAAACATTGTCTTTCATTAGTTTGTAACAATCCACGTATTGAGTAGTAATTCTTTCATAATATAATGCTATTCACTAATAATAACAACAGTAAAAATTACATATGGATTACAGCCATGTGGGTTCAAACAACAACGCAAAAAAACATTTTAGGAAAAACAAAATTAGCCTCTTCAAAACTTGGTGAAAACAACATTGTTGTAGTTGTCTCACTTCCAGGCTTTCTTTCCCCGGAACTGTTTGCCGGATCTATTTTGCTTCTTCCTCTTCTCATGGCGAGAACGAGCAACCTTTGCTCGTTTGGCAGCGAGAGGCATCGCCTTTTTGTGTTCCTTCTGACGATTGCTAAGTCCACCCGTCTACCAACAAAGTTTCACAAGGTGATCAGAAACACAACCAAAAGACACAGATACTTGTATTCGTCATGATAGAACACTATTCAGGTAATTCATTTGCATACTAATCTTATACACACTTTACGGCATAGATCCTCTTCTGTTTTCTACCGGATCATGATTTATTTTTCTTTTTGGGTCATTGAATTATTCAACTGTTCATAATTTTCCCAAATGTTTCAACAATTCTCAAGCATCATAGACTGTTATTCTAAATTAACATATCAAATATCAGGAAACTTTAAAACGGTGCAAAATTACTCCACATTTTATGGTTTAATAAGTTCAAAAACTTTCTCGAACTAGTTTCAAACTAATGAGTGCAGGACAGCACATGGGTCATATGGTTGTTGATAACCAAATTGACAATATCCATTGAAACCAAGTGGTTCTAACCTGCATAATATTACAACGTATTTTTTTGAGCATCCATCCATTGGACCTCTTTTATAAACCATATTCAAACTCTATCCAACCATAGAAACAAAGGAAGGCCTATCTGATAAATTTGCAAATTGAATATTTTTGTAGAATCAATCAATGAAGCTGATAATATATTTTGATAAAACAAATATGAAAATGACACATGACTAAAACCTAAATTCATCACATTCTTATTTCAAGGTACATGTTCAGCAAGTATAAAAATTAAGAATCTTAACAATGGAGCACTTTGATGCTGTAGCAATCACTAAAGAAATGCCTCTCCTTATGATACATTAAGAAAGGAAATACTTTGGAATTTAGTCACTTGTTTATCATTTTTCTCTTTCACATATTCCCTCTATTCTATTATTTGAATACATTTTAGCAAAACAGGTTGACATCATCAGCAACAGGTATCAATCACTTAAGCCTTCTGGAACACACACACACACACATATATGCAGAAGTTTAACTTAAACCAAACTCCTTGTGCAAAACTGCATTCTAAGTGTATTAGCAAAATAAACAAAGAGAACAACTACAACCAACTACAACAAATTAAAATCAATATTAAGAAGCAAAACGAACAAAACATACCTTATTTTGCTTAGTTGCAGTTCGGGCCTGGTACTTCACTCTATCTTCCCTTCCGGCTTTAACTAATGCAAGTCTCTCCTCCTTGCTAAGTTTTCTTTTTACATGAATCTAGACAGAAACAAGATTATATGCTACAGCATAATTACTCCAAGATATAAAAATATAAAACTACTTGCAGATCTTTTGAGGGAAAGCAACTTAGGGCGACATGACTAGCAATAAAAGCAGTTAGAAATTTAGTCAGATAGAACAAATGGCCTGACGAAGGGCTGAGCAAAAGTGGAAAAATGGCTGGAACACTGAGTTTGCCCTAAATGTCTATATCATGAAGTCTTTCTGCTCTGAAAAATTGGCATATAAATGTCCCGAAGAAAACATCGGGAGGGTCATAGAGAAACCAGACGTAGAGATTATTTTTCTAAACACCAAATGCAACCCAATATAGAACATATCAACTATTTTCTTCATCATCACCTTCTGTAAGGACAGGTTAACAATGCCATATATGCACTAAATATGCTTCCACAGTTCATGACCAGACGATTGAGCTGAATAATATGAAAACATAACATGAAATAAATACAGAAAGAAAACAAAGCACACCTCAAGCTTAGCTGGATCCACCCGCTTTAAACTCAGTTGTTCAGCTGATGGAAGCTTGAGAGCAGATAGCTTTGGGTCTGACCCCTTCCGCAGAAGACCTTGTCGAGACAAAGCAAGCTTTGCTTCTTTCTTCGCCTGAAAGGATTGACTTGATAGGTTAGACATTGCACAACCACATACATTCAAACAAGAGAATGATTTAACAGTTCCCTTACAAATATAAAACAGCCAAAACTAAACATAAGAACAATGAATTAAGACTAAAATGCCGTATGCTAAGGAAGATGACTTCCAATATTGATACCTTTAACTCTTTAATCCGTTGAAAGTCTTCATTAGAAAGAATTTCTTTGTCATCTACTGAAGGAATTGGTGACATGTTGGATCCTGCCAATCTCTTCAAAGCCCGAAGACTGGTCTCATTTGGTTTCCCAGCATAATCAACAAACTTCCTTTTCAGTGTTTTAGCCTTCTTCATGTCATTCTCATCCTCGCCATTTGCTGCTTCTTCAACATCTTCCTCAACGTCTGCCGTTTCTGCAAGTGATTTTTGAGCTGATTCTTCTTCATCAGTGTCCTCATCATCCTCATCCTCATCAGAATCATCATCATCCATGTCATCATCACTGTCACTGTCATCACTAATAATACCATGGCTGTTGTCACAGCCTCGTGGTCCCAAACCCTTACAGCTGTCCCCTAGGGTATCTGTGTCATCATCATCTTCTTCTTCATCTGAAACTGCAGCTTGGTCTTCCTCATCATCTTCACTCCTACAACTATCTTCTTTTGACTCATAGAAAGCCTCATTATCATGACCAGAATCAAGATTTGACTGTGGCAGGTCATCTTCATCATCATAACTATTAAGTTCATCATCTGAACTTTCAGGCATCGAGTTACCATCATTTTGTAGCAACTCAAGACCAGGGACACTGGTTTCTATGTTGACTTCTCCAAATGCTTTTGGCTTTGCTTTTGGGTTAGTAGGCCGGCCCCTGTCTTTTTTAACCAATAGAGAAGGACAGATCTGCATTCAATTAAAAAGCATTTTCTTCATATAAAGATCATAATATCTCCATGTAATAAATGAACTATAAATGTGCCAATAAAACCTCTCTGAATAGCATGATCAAGGAGCGAGCAGCGGTTGAAATTGCTTTTTCATGCGACTTCTTGTACAGGACAAGATCTTGAAGAAGGTCTTCATTCATTAACTGAAAGGGCAGAAAAGTAAAAATCATATGAAACAGAAGGTTCATAGAATAAATGATGTCATTGATGTTTACACATTTTTTCTGTCTGTAGACAAATTTTTCATTGACCACATCCTTCACGATGCCCTATTTCACACTTGATTACTAAAGAAAGAAAACCAAAACAAGATACTGCACTTCAAGACAATTAAAGATGAGGTAACAACCTAAAATTATTATAAAGTACTCATGATACAAATTATGCATGTTATGTGAATCAATGTGCACAATAGCGATATTCAAACTATGAAGCTAGAGTATAAAATGAAGACACACCAAAGGCATTCGCAGGCAGATCTCCCTTACAACATTCAGTCCAACAGCAATTGCCTGATAAAGAGGAAAAAAAAAACAAAATCACTTGCGCACTACTGTCATAAAATTTCAGAACTACTGGCAATCAAATGGTAGTAACCATAATAGGGCTAGTGGATTTCATGCAAGACCTCTGAACGAGAACGATCATGAACAAATTGATCTACTATTTGTCTGAACAATGGTTCAACCGCATCAGGAGGCACCTAATCATAAAAAAAATTTAATACTACAAATATATGTACGTTATTATGAAAAAGATTCCAAATTAGAAGAAGATTGAAGAAAACCATATCATGGCAAGCCTGCACTGCTGCAGCAAGCAGAGTTGTGACATCACGTTGATGAGCCTGGAAAATATAAATAATATCATGAACTGAAGCTTTATAAACCAGAATTGAGAAGGCCATTGGTAGCCTACCCTACCTTAATGTATTTTTGAAGAAATGGGTAGAAATTTAGTAGGATTAATCGATGCATCCCCACAGTTCTAGCGATTACTTTCAAACATCATCATCTTAACCTAAAATGTAAACAAATTTTCTTCAGAAACAGAATGACTATTTGTATCAAACATGAAAAAATTGCAACTAAAATGAGTCCAGCTTTGATAGAAGCATATGTGTCCAAATAGGAGAGCTAACCAACTGATTGGAGAAACATCCTACAACTTGATGCAACAGTTCAATTGTTCGAAAGAATATTTAAAAAGCAGGCCTGATAAAAATTTTGAAGTAAATGAATCAAACACTGATAGACATGTTAACATATAATCATAAACACCAAAATGCATATCTTCTTTTATTAAGCATTAGGCAAAAAACAATAGGTAATTCCATAAAATTACATATCAGTATTGCAAAAGCATAATGTGAAGAGTATTATTGGCCAAAAAGATTTTAGCAAGTCCTGTCACTATAGATAGTAAAAGGCTTCTATATCAACAGGCTTTCATGATTCATAACTGATGAAATAAATTTCTAATTGACATGCTTCCATAAAATTATTTATGCCAAAATTATGGATTGACTTGAAGTATATTGTGCCTCACAAATTCTTTGGGGTTCTATACATCAGATAATCATTATTGCTTTTACACCATATCGAAATGAAACCACATAATGAAATACTGATCCTTGAACATAAGCAACATTCACAAATTCTAACAAAAATGAAAACTTCCTCTTTCAGAGAAGGAAAAGAATATAAAATATTTTGCAGCGTAGGACTGTTACGATACTAAGGACACCAAGTGAAGGACATTCATGCACACACTATACACAAACAAACATTATACACTACACAAACCCCATTAACTTAAACTTTGTGATACAAGAAAAAAAATAAATAACAAATTGTAAAAGGATTAAGAAACCTTCAAAAGGAATACTAAGTGAAGGAGTCTTATTGAATATCTCAAAGTCATGTGAAATTGCAGTAGAATAATTTTTAGGGAGGTATAAAAACAAGAAGAAAAAAAAGACATTCATACTTAAGTTTGAATTGCATTGAGCAGTAAAATAGTGAGCTTTTACAAACCATATCTTCCTAGAGCAAAACAAACTTCCAAAGTGATTTTCAACATAGTCAACAATTTGATTAGTGCAGGTACAGTTCCACATCATTTACTAACCTTCAATTTCAAAATCATTTTATAAAATCAAGAGTAATACCTCAAACCGTTCATTGCATTTCTGAAGACGAGAGAACAATTTCTCTACAAAACCCTAGAAGAAAATTAACATTTATATGGCCAATCAGCAAGCTGAATCAAAGCTAAGAATTCAAATATAATAATCCACTAACCTGTGCATCCTGTAGATGAGCAAGTGGAGAATACCAATTTGAATTGTTATTCTCTGATGAAATGCGTTGCTGCTTTTTCATGCTGCGAGCAACACGCTGCAACTTCGCCTTCTTCTTTTTCTTGCTGGAAGTAGTGCCTTTGCGATGTGCCTGCATTTCAGTCAGAAAATAGATAAGGGGTACAATAGAAAAACTCATGTCTTGGAAGAAAAAAAAAATGCACCCTCAAAAATGCAGTAATGAATTTTTTAATTCGCACACCATCTTCAACAGAAATTCCAGAGAAAGAACTTCATGGTTTAACCTCATGTTGTCAAGGCAAAAATCTATAGGCAGTTACCAAGTGCTAACTGTCAAGATGTCTACAAAAACATAATGCCACAATCTTCAAAAAACCTTGAATAAGAGAGCAATCACGCATACAAGAATTCTAAGCATATACATTTGCATTATAATATATTAAAGGATAATTTGTTCAATATATGATCCAGAAATAAAAAACTATATACATGTTGGTACTATTAACCTATTTGAACCTGGCACTATACGTGTGATTCCTTTTTTATCCAAACTCGCAACACATTATTGTCATGGTTTATCCTTGCCTACAATTCCCATTGAAGGCCAAAGCCAAAATAAAACATTTCCACATTTACAATCACATTTTTTCCTCAAAATTTTTACATCTTTTTACATTTCCAGCATCGTTATACCTTTCATTTTTTTTCCTGAAAATATATTTTACATGCTAACATATCCAACAAATAATCCATTTTCAAGGTCCTTTAAGTACAATGATTTCGAATTCCAGATGAGCAAGCCTCACCCATTTATCAAGCATGAACCATGGTTTTCTTACCGCCCAAAAAAACTTGATCCCAAGCTATTAGTTGCCAGAATGGATTAAAATATTATAGTTCCTATTCAATCAAAATAAGCCTGTGAAGAAATTTCACATCTTCTGATCAAAGCAAAATTACCACTACTCCTCTAGTTAATATATCTTGGATGCAAGCTAAATGATAGATGGTCATTTTAGTAAGAACAGACACCTGCCATCTTCACACAAGAATGCCCTTAAGCAATTTTAGCAAATGGAATTTTCACAAGGAAGAAGATCAGACTTATGAAACTTTTCCACACACGGGGCTATAATGCAGAGACACAGGAATTCAATGAAAAATATACATGAAATGTCCGGTGATGCAATTGTTTATTAAATAGTAAGAGGAATAGAATTTTAAGACCTTGTAAACAGCTTCTCTACTGAGAATAATCTGGGCAGTTTGATTAGTTGTGTCATCTTCACTACTGGAATTATCACTGTCATCCTCTTCTTCTTCAACTTGTTCATAACCAAGCAAGAATGAAAGAGCAGATATCAAAATCCTGATTACAGAAACTTGAATGAGTACAAAACCATAGTTAATTGACATGCAAAACTGGACAGACAATAAATACCTAGATGATGAGTGAAAACATGCGGTGCAAATGGCATTAGCTGTCCGATCATCAAACCACACCCTGCGTCGGTGAAGATCAGAAAGAACAACAAGAGCCCTTTTAGCCCTTGCTTCATCCTCCTCCTAAAAAATCAAAAACTTTTAGAGATTAATCAAGCTATCAATGGGTGGCACGGTGAGTTGATAAATATATGCGAATAAAGCCTCTCCAAAATTAGGAATAAGCAAAATTAGAGACACAAAGAAGATACACTGCTCCTGAATCTTAAAATCTGATACAAAAGGGACTGTAATGAAATACTCATAACACTGGAGACCTGTAGCATAAAAAATAAGATGTTTTGCAGTTTCCGATTGTTGGCTTCATTTTTATGTTTCTGGTTCATTCTTCGGATGCTATGAACAACATGGGCAAAAGCCAGTTTCCGCATAGTTCGATCACCAAGAATTTGAAGGTCCATAAACAGTTCAAGAGTTTCTTCAATACCAACTAACTGCGTGAATAGAAAAACAGACAAAATTGGAGGCAAACAGTTAAAGCGTATGAGAGTTTTTCAGAAATATATAACAAAATGATATCCAAAATTAATAAGTTTGATTCAATGTTAACCTGCCAATTGTAATATGAATTAATAAACTTGAGAGCAACAATCAATTGAGCACACATGAAAAATTTTTGGAACAAATATCAAAACAAGAAACAAGGTGTCACTCCAAGCAAGAGCTCCATGATATTTAGCACATAATTAATGAAAAAACATTTTTATTTATCTTAACGGCATGGCACGCCTATTTTTTCACATAACACCAAATTGAAATCTATAGGGCCAAGACAATATTCTCATTTCATCTTACTCAGTTCAGCAATTATCATAATCATCAACAAATAAATGTTCATAAGAATCAGAAAGTGAGTCAATGAGGTTATAAACAAGTGTAGAAAGTTTGATTACTTATCAAGGTGAAATGAAATGCAGAACATTTAACCTACTTAAGAACTCTAAAATTTTGCCTACCCTCATTTTCATGAAATGCTGAAACATATATACATTCTTAAAATATAGAACACAATGGCATTAATTCAGGAACAACACATTCTCTACCTTTTACGGATCTCAAAAACTCTTGTATTTTCTCAAAGTGCAAATCCTTATTCCCATTCTATCATTAACTTTCCATATTACTTAATAGCTACGAATGAATGATTAGCCGAATTATAACCATTGGATGATACTATTATCACTCACTCATGGGGAAAAAACCAACAACTACTAAAGGATGAAAATGGTGGCCACATAATTTACTTCAATAGTTTCCACATTCCTTCAACAATTTTACAAGTCAGTAAATACAACACTCGGGTACAACTAAAAGAAGAATTAAAGCCACAATTTACAGACAAATAACAAAGACTCTTCAAAAATTCAGATTGAACTCATAAAAATAATTACCAACCAAATTTTTCATAGCAAGCAACAAACTAATGATTTATTTCAAATGTTAAAGTCTAAAACTCCCAAGACAAAATTAACCATCTCAATCCTAATTCACAACTATTCCACTTAATCTACACACATCAAAGCAAATTTCCAACTTTAAAACACCAATTACTAAATCCCACAACAAATAAACACAATACAAAAACCTTGAATAAAAAATAAAAATTATTAAAAAAAACTCCGTTCTACCAAAACAAAGGTAATTCGAAAGAAAGCTCATATTTTCTATTCACCCAAGAAACATACCTTTCTATTGACGAGAAGAATGAGAGCCTGCACAAGATGACACCGAAGAGACGAAGGCAGCGAACCAGCATCAGAACGAAGCAAATCAATAAGCTCACCAGGGAAATCAGCGAGGTGGGAAGGGTACAAGGGGGAGACGTGGGCAAGGAACATAGCAAAATCACCAAGGTCTTTCACGACCGCGGGATCAGTGGAAGGAGCAAGGGCCGATTGCTGTCGGAAAAGCTGGAGAGAGGAGCCGAAGTGGCGATGGAGAAGGACAAGCTCGGATTCATAGCCTTCGGGGTCGCACTTCATCTTTGATTGCAGCGCCGGCAGGCTCAGTCGCTCGGAACCCTTGCCGGAAGCCAGCAGCGTCTCGGGCGTGAGAAGCTGCACCGACGACGGTGGCGCCGGCATTGTGTTAGGGTTTTAGATTCACAAGGAAGAAGAGAAACCCGCGTCCTGTTTAAGTTTTATCATGTAAATTTATTCATTATTTTTTGTAAATATGCCCCTACATTATGTTTAGACCTGTCAATACGGGCCTCACAACCAAAGATTTCACATTAAAAAAGAACCCCAATTACAGCCAAATCAGCTCAAACCAGACGATCGAACACCAAATTCACAAAATAAATCAAAACCAGCAAAACCAAAACCCTAACACAATACCAATCGCAATTGAATAGAAATCAAATCAACGAACGCCAAATCATACCTCAGAGAGATATTCAACAGGAAGTTGAAGGGATCCGACCGTCCTTATCCAACTCGACAACTAAGCGCTCAAGTTCGGATAAGATTCACGACCGCAGCTCACTGCGGTCGGAGCTCAGCGAGAACAGAGGCGAAACGCGAACGGGAAGTCGGTGGAAGCCCAAAGCAAGAGCTCGTCGGCGGCGGCGACGGAGGCGGCCGGCCGGTCCGAGGCGACGAGCACAAGAGAAGAAAGAGAGGAACAGAAAAAAGAAGGAGACGGGTCCAAAGAAGGGATCAGCTAGGGTGAGATTGGCCGACTGAATTTCAATTCATTAATTTTTTTTTTAAAATTTAATAAATTAAAGAACTGGGCTAGCCCGCCCCACCCCACCCCAAACAGGGTGATCCGTTTGGGCTCACTTCCAAACGGGCCTACAAAAAACCAATCTAATCCGCTATTGATGTCGGGTGGGGCGCGTCGGTCAAACGGATTAGGCCCGTTTTAATAGCTCGAATGTGTTTTTTTTTTTCAAAATATTATTTATTTTTTAATTAATTATCAAAATATGTATTTATGGAAATACGTATATTTAATTTTTTTAATATTTTTTTAAAAGTTATAAGTCCCACTTACTTTTTAATATTAAGTTTTTATTTTTATTTTTCAAAATCACGGGTCCCATTGTTTTTTAATATTAAACGTTTGTTTTTTAAAACCGAGGACCCATTAATATTTTAAATTAAAAAAAAAATTACATTCAAACCCTTATATTTAATATTTTTTTATAATTTGTTTTATTTCCATTTCTACTCTCTTATTTCTACTTTAACTAATTTTAGTTTAATATTAATATTCTACTATTTATATGTTTGAAATAATTTTTAATGCATACCATAAAGAGTTTCAATCAATGTCAAATGAGAGGTATTAGAACCCTATAATGATCTATGTCTATGTCTTGATGAGATGGATATAAGAAAAAGCGATTAGCCACAACGTTGTGATTTATATCGCAATGAAAGACACACTCGTTTAAATTATCCGAATGCCACTGGTCCAAGTCATATGTCGTAATATAACTTAAATATTCTACTATTGAATCTTTTGATAATATATATTCTGATTTATTTATTTATAGGATTAATTTTTTACATGTTAAAATTTTGACTGCTAAAATATTTAGATGTTTAATATTAAATTATTTAAATTATTAATAGTTAAACTAAAATTAGTTAGAGTACAAATAAGAGAGTAAAACTGGGATAAAACAAGTTATAAGAAAATATTATGAAAATATAAGGGTTTGAATGTAAATTTTTTTAATTTAAATATTAATGGGGATTGTGGTTTTTAAAAAACAAAAGTTTAATATTAAAAAAAAATGGGACCCGGGATTTAAAAAAATTAAAAATTTAATATTAAAAAGTGAGTGAGATCCATAACTTTTAAAAAAAATTATTAAAAAAATAAACATGCGCATTTCTGTAAATAGTTACGGAAATGCGTATTTCGATAATTAATTAAAAAAATAAATATTATTTTGAAAAGAAAAAAAAAACCTATTAAGGCTTTGCTTGAATAGAATATAACGAGGGTTCATAAAGTAAGGTAAAAGAAGAGTAGATAAAGGTTATATCTTGCTTGGGGTAAAAGTAAAATAAAAAAAAAAGTTAAGTAACTTTTTGTGTTTTGATTGAAGGTAGAGAAAGATATGTGTTTGTGTTAATATTAACAAAATACCCTTTAAATCTCAAATATTATATAATGAAGTTTATGTTTGAGGTCTCTTGTGCTTTCCATGTTGGTTATCCTTGTTAGTGTAACCGCACTATTTAAATTGGCATGATTTGACACCAAGGTAAGATGACGTGGCAACCATGGTGACAAGGCATAATTGATGACATGGAAAGCATGGTGACATGGCATGGAGACTTAGCTTGCAAGGCTAAACATCTTGGAGATCTTGGTGGAATTATTTTTAGTAAGTCTATAACATGGAGGATATTATCTTGAAGATCTTGGTGGAATTATTATTGGAAACATGAAGACAAGATCATATCAAGACCATATTTAGGTGATTTGATTGAAAACTAAATATGGTGGAGCTTAATTGAAGAAATATCTATTCATGATCAAGTTTGGAGAATCTTTGAAGACCAAACTTGGAAGATTGAAGACGAAGTTTGGCAAGTTTCATGAAGATGCACAAGGACATGCACCCCTTGCAAGGGGACTGCGTGATGAGGAACTGAGGAGGTAGGTTAGTTGCCGGCAGTCGGGATCAGGAGATTTGGCTGCATCGACTCGGACTAAGCATGACCGGGAGGTTGATGGGTTTTGAGGTCGTCCGCAACGTAACCAGAACTCAGTCAAATCAGTAGTTAGGGCCATGTTGCAACTTATGTTATAACAGGAGTTGCAACAGCTAATTTCGGAAGGTTTTTAAATTAGTAGCCGCGGAGATTCTAAAAGAGGTATGTGCTATATTTTGGACGTTGAGACGTCTATATAAGCTACCTTGCTCATAGATTGTAGGTGTGACTCTTGTAGGAGAGTGGGCGAGTACTAAACAATCTAGAAAGGATAGTGATTTTCATTGTTTGAGAGTGTGAGTGACAAGTGTTTGTACTCATGTATTTTTACCTCTTTTAGTGGATTGTTTATCTCCGGGCTTGACCCCCCAGATGTAGGCGAGTGAACGCCGAACTGGGTTACCAATCTTGTGTGTCTCCTTCTTGTTTTGTTTGTGCGAACCTTCTTTGATGGTTTGTGTGAGAACTATGAGTGCTTGAGTTCCCTAAAACCCACAAACCACACTGATGGAACTTACAATCCTAAATTTAAAAAACATAAAATAATATTACCAAAATAAAATATTTACCCCCTTGAGATATAGATTCAATAATAACTATCTCTAAAAGTATGAGTAGGGTTTAGATATTGCTAATGTAGCTGTCTCTAAATTGTGAGTGATATTTAAATATTATCAATGTAGAGGCTATTATAATCATTTCTAAATTAATAATTAGAAAACCACTTCTTTAGTTAAAACTTACTCAACAATCGTTATAAACAAACTCTAGTTTTTTGTTACAATAAAAAATAATAAAAAAAAAGTTAATTAATTAAGGTTTAAGGATCAAAATTGTACTTAACCAACTAATCTCTTAATTTCCGAAATGCTTGGGGACTTTTTTTTGGCAGACTCAGATGGGATGGGAACTGAAGTGATGTTGGTGGATACATCGCAAGCTTGAATGGATTACTTTCCAATATCAATTCAAGAGATTGAAAATCTAAAAAAAAAAAATTAAGAATAATTAAATAAATATATGTTTCTATTTAAATTTCATATTTTCCATAAAAAAGACCTTTAACTTAAGTTGATCCTAATCATCATTAATCATACTAAATTCTAACTATCAAATATTAAAAAAATATAAAACTAGAAGTATAATATATGATAGTGTATAAATGAAATATCGTCAACCATTGGATAGCCTAATCGTATGATACAAAAATACTAAGGGGGAAGCAAGGATTTGAATCATTCACTTGGCGCTGTTCATATACTGTTCATCCAATATACACCTCGGGGCAATACTGTTCACAGGCATGAATGCGGGTCCCCTATTAGAGAAATAGTGGTTTCACCCCTCCAAAGTTGGAGAGCATGGAAATTTTTTTTAAGATGTTCGTAAGCCACCGTAACTTGTGCACCTCCGTACTTGTATGTCTTTTTGACAATCTCTTAAATAAAGTGCGCTAAAGTGCCCTTGTTGCCTAATAAAAATATAAATGGAATATCTGAGTTCCACTCAAATTATTTAAAAATAAGCCAAACTTTTAATTATAGCATCAAATTAATTTTGAATGTGTTATATATATATATATATATATATATATATATATTGTTCTAGATAACATAAACATCACAATTAATGTATTTTGTAAAAATAACAACATTTTCTTTTCTCCCATCTCAATTTTATGTCTTCTCACATGAATCATGATGCAGCATTTTATAGTTTTTCCCCGAACATTGAGTAAACTTATATATGCTCAACTTTTTACCATCCTCAGTAACATGGTATATGCAAATTACCATAAATTATAATATAAAATTAAAAGATTTATGATCAACTTGGTTTTTCATTAAATTAATCACAATGGTCACAAAGTAAGTTTATTCACCAAAATGATATTTGAATTATCTAGTCAAATGCTCATTCAGTGGCACAAAATAACATCTTGGGGTCTTTTTCTTCAACCCAAGAAATTTTTAATCAACTTTTATTGCTTTTTAGACACCTATTGGATTTTAATTTTTAAGTTTATTTATTTTGAAATTATTATTATTATTGTTGTTGTTATTGTTATTGTTATTAATAACAAGATTTTTGTAAACCAAATTAACTAATTAGTTATTTTTGGTTTAATTTATAAATAATTTAATGAAGAAAACGTTAAAACATAAAAAAAAATATTTTTTTCTCATATATATAAATATTATTTTAGCTGTTATATATATATATATATAATATGTAAAAAATAAATATATAACTTTTATATTTATATATGAACTTTTTTTTTCTTTATACAATGTTAAATAATAATTGTTATTATTATTACTACTACTAAATTCAATTTAAGAATGGTTATGTGTGCGCATAAAATTCAATTGTGATCAGAATTATGGTTTTAAGTGGAATGAGATTGCTTTTTTTATGCCTAAATAGGTTTTAATTTTTTTTTATAATAAATTGTTATAAAATACAAAAACAATCATTTTAAAAATAGATGATGCCTTTTAAAAATAATGACAATAATAACTTTAAAAAATATATAAATTTTTAAATATAAGATAAATTTAGTTAAAATAAACCTGGCTAAAAAACATACCCAAAGATTATTTTAACAGAATTCACAGCCGATGAACTGAGTGGTTGAATCAACTTAGGCCTTGTTTGGATTGGCTTTTAGTATAAGTGCTTTTTTTAAGTTTTATAGAAGTACTTTTAAAAAAAATGCTTTTAGTATAAATGTTTTTCTATATTTTATGTTTGGATAGGTTAATGCAGAAGTGCTTTTATATGTGTGAAGTTGTTTGGATGTAGAATTGTAAAATCACTTTTGGAAATGACAAATTACTAAAATGGGCTGCAGTTTCCGGTTATTCGCTGCAGTTTCTGGTTATTTATAATAGTTTATGGTTATTACTTTCCAGTTATTCGCTGCACTTTATGAAATATAAATTAAAAAAAAACTAGCATGTCACTCAAGCTCTAACCATTCCACATATTCACATATATTCGATTAATTTGGATGAGATTTATCTAATATATGTTGAGAGAGAGAAATAATGAGGGAATTATTCATTTGTCAAGCCTAATTTTGTAATTTTACACCCCCAAAAATAGCTTCTCAGAAGTGCTTTTCTGAGAAGCACCTGGTGGCCAGCTTATGAAAAAAAAGCTGAATTTCAGCTTTTTAGCTTTTTTCACAGCTTTTGCTTCTACCCAAAAGCCCAAACAAACATGTTTTTTAAAACCAATAAGTGCTTAACTTATAAAAAATCACTTCTGGGTTTAAGATAAGCCCATCCAAACAACTCCTTATAGTGTCCACTCAGCATTTTATGCTACCCTGATATTTGATAAGACAAATAAAGGGTTATTATTGGGTGAATAAAATGGTTTTTACAGTTATTATAATAAATTTAAAATAATAATAAATAATAATAAACAAAAGTAAAGCATAAGATAACGTTTGGATGACAGTAATGGAATAAGGAGGAATAAAGTCATGAAGGAGGGAGGAAAAGAATGGGTAGGAGATGGTAATGAAAAAAAATGTTTGGTTGGAGAAATAATTCATTGAGAATGGGAAAAGAAAAAAGTGGGGTTATGCTAAGATTACATTTTTACCCCTTGTATAAAAAATGATATTTTTTATAAGTAATTATTATTTATAAAATAATCAAACACAAATATTTATTTTATTATTATTAATTAATGTTTAATTAGAAATTAATTTTAAATAATTAATTTCATTCCATAACTAAATTTTTTTAATTAATTTCAAATAATATTTAATTGAAATAATTATCATTTCTAAAATAATTAAAACATAAATATTTAATTTATTATTATTAATTAATTTTAAATTAGTAATTATCTCAAATAACTTTTTTACATTCCGTACTTAGAATTTTTAATTAATTTCTAACAATCTTTATTTTAAATAATTACTATTTATAAAATAATGAAATCATAAATATATATTTCATTATTATTAATTAATGTTTAACAAGGGTATAATAGTAATTTTGTATTGCACAAGGGCGTAATGGTAATTTTCATGTTTCATAAGGGTATAATAGTAATTTTGTAGAGGAAATGGTTCATTCCCCCAATATGGTTGGGGGGAATGGTTCATTACCCTATGGGGGTTAATGGTGTCCCCCACAGGATAATGATTACTTTCTAAAAATTGCATCCAAACACTAATTAATTTCTATATTTATACCGTTAATCCTAAGTTAAAAGACAAATATAATTATAACAGAGACTCGATGAAAATAATAAAGATTTGAGTGCAAAAATTAAACAAACATGAAAAGGATTTATCTTTTTATCAGCTGATACAGTCTACCCTTTTATAGTAGTCTCACACTAAACTTGTTTAAAATCTATGGTGAGAAACCAGTGGACTAGAAAACCTAAAATAAACATTTATTATAAACTCGTTATGCCAATAGTTGCTTTGCCTATTGATATTGGGTCGCTTATATAAGGTGTTTGTGTCTTTTGCTAATGAGACAAGTTTGAACCTTAACTCACACACGGTGAGATCTCTCATGATTCTAGAAACAAGGTATTCTTTGGTCCTTCCCTATCACATCCTAACACGTGTCTTCATATTATGATGTTATTTGTTTATGTTGTAGTTAGTACTAATCTGAAGACACGTGTCAGATTATGATAGGGAAAGACCAGAGAATATTCTTGAAACAGATGAGATGACTTCTAAAATCTAATTAATTTTTTCTTGCACTAGCCCGGAATGCGGAATGCGTGACATGCCTTCTTTATCAATAAATTATATAAATAAATAAACTCCCCATTAGATTAAACTATTTTGGCTTCCCCTTTTTATTTTGATTTTCATTATATTTTTATTTTACTTGCGATCCTTTAAAACAAGTTTTAATGGCTTAATTCGTTATATATATATATATATATATATATATTGTGTGATGTGCATCATATACATTCTGTTATTTTAAGCAGAAAAAAATCAGTAATTTATTTTTGGTGCCATGATCCAAAATTTTAATTGATATTATATCATTAAAATATTAATGACATAATGCACAATGTAAATGAGCAAAATATAACATGTAGTGCTTATTTTAATAATCCGGGTTTTGAGGAGAGGCCCCCATTTGATATGACCTAAAGGGAACACCACTAAAGATACTTAAATGCAATAATATTAATAGGTATACACATATGATATATATAGATAGATAACAACTGAAGAAGTACCTTCAAAGAAATCTATCCTTCACTGAAAAAAGAGTTTTCTGTTTCAAGGATAGATTCTCACAAGAAGACACTGATGCTAATCAAGGTGGCGTCCTTTTCATTCTTTAGCTTCTTTTTATGTATGCTTACTAGTTTTCCATATATATAATTGATATGCATTGAGAGAGATTTTTCAAGGATTCATTGTTTAAAGAGATTGATTGATAAGACTAATAATGTTATATAATATATATAGATTCCCTTAATCCCACAAATAAAGATTGATTTAATGGTGTACCTCATTCTCTCCATCATTTCCCATTTAATTCTATCATGATAATAATGAAGTTTTGGATAAGATACTTATTTTCTCTTAATTCAACATGATTAGATGGAAACCACACTACACCATATGGGGCTTTCAGTGGCATTGTTATCGGCTTTTCACGGCATTTATAAATGCCCTAAATTAATGGCCGGTGTTTATAATAAACGCCGCGAGTAGTGCCGCTAAAGAGAACGTCGGTATTTTAGCGGCATTCTACAAAATAAACACCGTCATGTTAGCGGCGTTTATTTATAAAATACCGGCAAAATTGGAAGCAAAGTATACATAAATGAGCATCAAAATAATGACGTTTTGAAAATAAACGCCGCTATTATAGTGGCGATCATTAGAATGAACACCGTGCGAAAGTGTGGTTTGTAAATTTTAAAAAATGTAAATTAGCGGCGTTTATATAAATAAATGCCACTAAGTTACTGCCGTTTTTAATGTTAAACGGCACTAAGTTAGTGGTGTTTATTTATATAATCGCCGCTATTCGGAGGCGTTATTTAAGAAATGGCACTATATTACCGGCATTTTAAGGATAAATGCCAGTAACGTTTCCATCTTCTAAATAATGTTAATTATTTTTACCGGAGTTTATGTAATAAAATGCCACTATATAACGGCGTTTTCCTGAATAAACACTAGTAAAATGATGTGTTTCCCGTCGTTTTGAGTTGAAACGCCGCTAAATTTATTTTGAATATAGTTCCTCGATTCTGCACTTTTATTTATGCGCTTTTTTACAAAAAACAATGGTACTACAAAGACAATGCAATTAACATTCAAGATAAGAATAGTCACATAGTTATCTATGCACCAAAACACAATAGTTGATATTTAATAATTTCAAACCAATTAGAAGTTACAAAAGTCTTCGATATTAATTAGCACATAATTGGGTTTGTGATTCTTGTGTTCCTCCAAATAATACAAAAGAAAACAAAGATAAATAAAAATCCTCCATAGCTTGATGAATGCCACTACTCATCTCCAGAAGGCTGATTCTGCAATTAAAAAAAAATTAATAAGAAAAGATTCCATAATGTTTTTAAAATTATAACAAATAGATACAAACATAGTAACATTGCCACTTTCGATATACCTGTGACTGAGAAGTTGAGCCAGCTGTGTCAACTCAGGGATAATAACTCCAGGTTATCGAGTTTGTAAAAACCCAAGAAGAGCATTATATCGAGCACATTCTTGTGCACGTTCTTCCTCACGTTGTGCACGTTCTTGCTCTCGCTCCTCTTTCAATTGTTGCATTTGTTGTTCCATTTGATTAAACCGCTCAACAAACTCACTTGATTGGGCGCTTGAGGTAGTAGAAGTTCTGCTAGTCGTACCCCCATAATAAGTTTTGAGTGTTGGACCCAATCCAAGCACTCTTACTTGCCCACATCGTTCTTTTCCAATAACTTGTGTTAGAATTTCAGTTTCAACAATTTGCATATCCTCATCTACTATTTCACATTCAGCTAACTTCTCATTTGCTTTAACCTGTATATAATGAAAAAAATATTTTAAGGTAGTCATATATTTCGCACCAAATTACGAAATAAGGAATACTTAAGACATAATTATGACCATAATTTGTTTAGTTTCCACATTCATGTGAGAACCATCCTTTTTGGTATGAGTTGCTTTAGAAAATTTGAGACGCCCTACTTTTCTTCCAATGTGAACCTCCTACAAGTGTTTAAACAAAAAAATTGTTTGAATCACAAACATCAAGAGATAAACTTGAAGACATCATTAAAATGCAAACGAAAGTAAAAAAAAACACAACATTTTTAACTCACACTAACAATTTCATTCGTAATATATATTTGCTTACCATTTCCTTTTCCTTTCTAGAAAAGCTTTTTGATCCAGAGGTATGAGTATATTTTTGTTGTTTTCTGCTAGCAACCCCAAGTCTTTTTGAATCCTACATAATGACATGTATAGTAACTTAGAAATAAGAAAGATATGATAATTTTAGTAAAATAAGTAAAATACATATTCATACCTCTCCTTTATTTGAATACCAATAATTGACTAATTGTTCCCATTGCCATCTAATGGTTGCATTTGGATGTTTATCTTTGTTCACTTGCAAACCATATTCTCGTTTGAAATGACGCTTTTTTAAATCATGCTTGTAATCTCTCCATTTCTTCCCCAGAGACTTGAGCACATACTCTTTTGAAATCTCAAGAGCAAATCGTAATTAGTTGAAGACATTATAAACAATTTTGTTTATTAATGTACCTTGATGTTTGTATATTTATAGAAATAACATTTGAACAATTCAATTATGTGGGTTTACCTCAATAAATTTGAACAATTCATCCTTTAATGTTTTTGGCACTTTATGCCAACTCTGATAATGGATGCCAATTTGTTGACCAATTCGAGCAAGCATGCCGAGAAATCCAGCCTGTAGTTGTGCTTCGGGCCCAATTGGTTGTCCCAAATGATTTGCACTCACCACAATCCTCTCTTCTGGTGGTAATGACCACAAGTCTTTCAAAGTAGTTCGACCTCTTTTTTTTTGTTGCCCATTTCTATCAACTACATATTAGTAGAAAATAAGAACATTAAGGCAAATATAATAAATTATGATTAAGATTGAAGATATGAAACGAACCTGCATTTAAATTTTCTGCTTCAGTAATTACGGGAACGTTCTCTAATCTGGCACTATTATTTTGGTTTTGCACTTGTTCATTATGATTTGAATCAGCTGAAGATGATGTGATCGAGCAGTGAGGAGCACGTGAAGTGATGGAGCCGATCTAGTAGAACCAATAGGGGTTGATGAATTGGAGTTGTTGGTGTTGACTTCTCCAAATGCTTTTGGCTTTGCTTTTGGGTTAGTAGGCCGGCCCCTGTCTTTTTTAACCAATAGAGAAGGACAGATCTGCATTCAATTAAAAAGCATTTTCTTCATATAAAGATCATAATATCTCCATGTAATAAATGAACTATAAATGTGCCAATAAAGCCTCTCTGAATAGCATGATCAAGGAGCGAGAAGCGGTTGAAATTGCTTTTTCATGCGACTTCTTGTACTGGACAAGATCTTGAAGAAGGTCTTCATTCATTAACTGAAAGGACAGAAAAGTAAAAATCATATGAAACAGAAGGTTCGTAGAATAAATGATGTCATTGATGTTTACACATTTTTTCTGCCTGCAGACAAATTTTTCATTGACCACATCCTTCACGATGCCCTATTTCACACTTGATTACTAAAGAGAGAAAACCAAAACAAGGTAATACACTTCAAGACAATTAAAGATGAGGTAACAACCTAAAATTGTTATAAAGTAGGTATAATACTCGAATTGATCCCTCTACTTTTCTCTCTCTTTCCTTTTGGTCTCTCTATTCTGAAATACTCTCAAATAGTCCCTCTACTCTTGA
Organism: Dioscorea cayenensis subsp. rotundata; assembly: GCF_009730915.1. Taxonomy (NCBI): domain Eukaryota; kingdom Viridiplantae; phylum Streptophyta; class Magnoliopsida; order Dioscoreales; family Dioscoreaceae; genus Dioscorea; species Dioscorea cayenensis. The sequence continues at coordinate 150,957 of NC_052495.1, read as the reverse complement.
AAATGGTTCTACTTAGTCCCTTCTACTCTAAAATAGGTTAATTATTGGGTGTATTTTTAAGAGTAGAGGGACTAGATGAGAAACAATTAAGGGTAGATGGACTAAATTGGGTTATTTTCAAAAATAGAGGGATTAGTGGGGCGCATTTCTGAGTAGAGGGACCAAAAGAGAAGAGAGAGAGAAAAGTAGAGGGACCAATTCGGGTATTATACCTATAAAGTACTCATGATACAAATTATGCATGTTATGCGAATCAATGTGCACAATAGCGATATTCAAACTATAAAGCTAGAATATAAAATGAAGACACACCAAAGGCATTCGCAGGCAGATCTCCCTTACAACATTCAGTCCAACAGCAATTGCATGAGAAAAGAGGAAAAAAAACAATATCACTTGCGCACTAATGTCATATAAAATTTCAAAACCACTGACAATCAAATGGTAGCAACCATTGTTAATACAGGAACCCACCACCCTAACTTCTCCATAACTCAAGTTATAGGGAAGGTTTGGTAAGAGTATATAAGACCAAAGGGATTGTCTCCCACAGGCAATGTGGGACTATGGTCCTGAGCCACTACGTCCCGAACACCCCCGCGCCCATAGCGGATGAGGGACCTAAGATCCTAGAACTGGCCAATCACAACCATATAGCTCTGATACCATATTAATATAAGGACCCACCATCCTAACTTCTCCATAACTCGAGTTATAGGGAAGGTTGGGTAAGGATATATAAGACTAGAGAGATTGGCTCCTACAGGCGATGTGTGACTATGGTCCGGAGCCACTACGTCCCGAACAACCATAACAGGGCTAGTGGATTTTGTGCAAGACCTCTGTACGAGAACGATTATGAACAAATTGATCTACTTTTTGTCTGAACAATGGTTCAACCGCATCAGGAGGCACCTAATCATAAAAAAAAATTAATACTACAAATATATGTACATTATTATGAAAAAGATTCCAAATTAGAAGATGATTGAAGAAAACCATATCATGGCAAAGCTCTGCACTCGCTGCAGCAAGCGAGTTGTGACATCACGTTGATGAGCACGGAAAAATATAAATAATATCATGAGCTGAAGCTTTATAAACCAGAATTGAGAAGGCCATTGGTAGCCTACCCTACCTTAATGTATTTTTGAAGAAATGGGTAGAAATTTAGTAGGATTAATCGATGCATCCCCACAGTTCTAGCGATTACTTTCAAACATCATCATCTTAACCTAAAATGTAAACAAATTTTCTTCGAAAGCAGAATGACTATTTGTATCAAACATGAAAAAAATTACAACTAAAAATGAGTCCGACTTTTGATAGAAGCATATGTGTCCAAATAGGAGAGCTAACCAACTGATTGGAGAAACATCCTACAACTTGATGCAACAGTTCAATTGTTCGAAAGAATATTTAAAAAAAGCGAGGGCCTGATAAAAATTTTGAAGTAAATGAATCAAACACTGATAGACATGTTAACATATAATCATAAACACCAAAATGCATATATTCTTTTATCAAGCATTAGGCAAAAAACAATAGGTAATTCCATAAAATTACATATCAGTATTGCAAAAGCATAATGTGAAGAGTATTATTGGCCAAAAAGATTTTAGCAAGTCCTGTCACTATAGATAGTAAAAGGCTTCCATATCAACAGGCTTTCATGATTCATAACTGATGAAATAAATTCCTAATTGACATGCTTCCATAAAATTATTTATGCCAAAATTATGGATTGACTTGAAGTATATTGTGCCTCACAAATTCTTTGGGGTTCTATACAATAGATAATCATTATTGCTTTTACACCATATCGAAATGAAACCACATAATGAAATACTGATATTTGAACATAAGCAACATTCACAGATTCTAACAAAAATGAAAACTTCCTCTTTCAGAGAAGGAAAATAATATAAAATATTTTTCAGCGTAGGATTGTTACGATACTCAGGGTACTAAGTGGAGGACATTCATGCGCACACTATACACAAACAAACATTATACACTACACAAACCCCATTAACTTAAACTTTGTGATACATAAAAAAATAAATAACAAATTGAAAAAGGATTAAGAGACCTTCAAAAAGAATACTAAGCGAAGGAGTCTTATTGAATATCTCAAAGTCATGTGTGAAATTGCAGTAGAATAATTTTTAGGGAGGTATCAAAACAAGAAGAAAAAAAAGGCATTCATACTTAAGTTTGAATTTCATTAAGCAGTAAAATAGTGAGCTTTTATAAACCATATCTTCCTAGAGCAAAACAAACTTTTGATGTGATTTTCAACGTAGTCAACAATTTGATTAGTGAGTATAGTGCCACATCATTTACTAATCTTCAATTTAAAAATCATTTTATAAAATCAAGACTAATACCTCAAACCGTTCATTGCATTTCTGAAGACGAGAGAACAATTTCTCTACAAAACCCTAGAAGAAAATTAACATTTATATGGCCAATCAGCAAGCTGAATCAAAGCTAAGAATTCAAATATAATAATCCACTAACTTGTGCATCCTATAGATGAGCAAGTGGTGAATACTAATTTGAATTGTTATTCTCTGATGAAATGCGTTGCTACTTTTTCATGTTACGAGCAACACGCTGCAACTTCGCCTTCTTCTTTTTCTTGCTGGAAGTAGTGCCTTTGCGATGTGCTTGAATTTCAGTCATAAAGTAGATAAGGGGTACAATAGAAAAACTCATGTCTTGGAAGAAAAAAAAAAGGGCACCCTAAAAAATGCAGTAATTAATTTTTTTTTAATTCGCACACCATCTTCAACAGAAATTCCAGAGAAAGAACTTCATGGTTTAACCTCTTGTTGTCAAGGCAAAATTCCATAGGCAGTTACCAAGTGATAACTGCCAAGATGTCTACAAAAACATAATGCCACAATCTTCAAAAAACCTTGAATAAGAGAGCAATCACGCATGCAAGAATTCTAAGCATATACATCTGCATTAAAATATATTAAAGGATAATTTATTCAATATATGATCCAGAAATAAAAATACTATATACATGTTGGTACTGTTAACCATATTTAACCTATTTGAACCTGGTAACATACGCGTGATTCCTTTTTTTATCCAAACTCACAAGACATGACTGTCATGGATTATCCTTGCCTACAATTCCCATTGAAGGCCAAAACAAAAATAAAACATTTCCACATTTACAATCACATTTTTCCCTCAGAATTTTTACATCTTTTTACATTTCCAGCATCGTTGTACCTTTGATCTTCCTGAAAAATGTATTTTACATGCTAACATATCCAACAAATAATCCATTTTCAAGGTCCTTTAAGTACAATGATTTTGGATTCCAGATGAGCAAGCCTCATCCATTTATCAAGCATGAACCATGATTTTCTTACTGCCCAAAAAAACTTGATCCCAAGCTATTAGTTGCCAAAATGGATTAAAATATTATAGTTCCTATTCAGTCAAAATAAGCCTTTGAAGAAATTTCACATCTTCTGATCAAAGCAAAATTAGCACTACTCCTCTAGTTAATATATCTTGGATGCAAGCTAAATGATAGATGGTCATTTTAGTAAGAACAAACACCTGCCATCTTCACACAAGAATGCCCTTAAGCAATTTTAGCAAATGGAATTTTCACAAGAAAGAAGATCAGACTTATGAAACTTTTCCACACATTGGGCTATAATGCAGAGACACAGGAATTCAACGAAAAATATACATGAAATGTCCGGTGATGCAATTGTTTATTAAAAAAAAATAAGAGGAATAGAATTTTAAGACCTTGTAAACAGCTTCTCTACTAAGAATAATCTGGGCATTTTGATTAGTTGTGTCATCCTCACTTCTGGAATTATCACTGTCATCCTCTTCTTCTTCAACTTGTTCATAAGAATGAAAGAGCAGATATCAAAATCCTGATTACAGAAACTTGAATGAGTACAAAACCACAGTTAATTGACATGCAAAACTAGACACAATAAAAACCTAGACGATGAGTGAAAACATGCAGTGCAAATGGCATTGGATGTCCGATCATCAAACCACACCCTGCATCGGTGAAGATCAGAAAGAACAACAAGAGCCCTTTTAGCCCTTGCTTCATCCTCCTTCTAAAAAATAAAAAACTTTCAGAGATTAATCAAACTATCAATGGGTGGCACGGTGAGTTGATAAATATATGCCAATAAACCCCCCACGGGGAATAAGCAAAATTAGAGACACAAAGAAGATGCACTGCTCCTAAATCTTAAAATCTAATACAAACGGGACTATAATGAAATACTCATAACACTTTGGAGACACAGTAGCATCAAAAATAAGATGTTTTGCAGTTTCCGATTGTTGGCTTCAGTTTTATGTTTCTGCTTCATTCTTCGGATGCTATGAACAACATGGACAAAAGCCAATTTCCGCCCCCAAATCAGGAATAAGCAAAATTAGAGACACAAAGAAGATGCACTGCTCCTAAATCTTAAAATCTAATACAAAAGGGCCCCAAATCAGGAATAAGCAAAATTAGAGACACAAAGAAGATGCACTGCTCCTAAATCTTAAAATCTAATACAAAAGGGACTATAATGAAATACTCATAACACTGGAGACCTGTAGCATAAAAAATAAGATGTTTTGCAGTTTCCGATTGTTGGCTTCATTTTTATGTTTCTGCTTCATTCTTCGGATGCTATGAACAACATGGGCAAAAGCCAATTTCCGCATAGTTCGATCACCAAGAATTTGAAGGTCCATAACAGTTCAAGAGTTTCTTCAATACCAACTAACTGCATGAATATAAAAACAGACAAAATTGGAGGCAAACAGTTAAAAAGCGTATTAGAGTTTTTTAAAAATATATAACAAAATGATATCCAAAATTAACAAGTTTGATTCAATGTTAACCTGCCAATTGTAATATGAATTAATAAACTTGAGAATAACAATCAATTTGTTAGGGATGTAGTGGCTCAGGTCCATAGTCCCACATCGCTTGTGAGAGCCAATCTCCCTAGCCTTATATGTCCCTGCCAAACCTTCTCTATAACTCAAGTTATGCAGAAGTTAGGGTGGTGGGTCCCTGTATTAACATGGTATCAGAGCTGTATGGTTATGATCGGCCGTGACTAGGATCTTGGGTCTCATATCCGCTGTGGGCTTAGGGAGTGTTAGGGACATAGTGGCTCAGGTCCATAGTTCCACATCGTCTGTGAGAGCCAATCTCCCTAGCCTTATATATCCCTACCAAACCTTCCTTGTAACTCGAGTTATGAAGAAGTTAGGGGTCCCTGTATTAACACAATTGAGCACACATGAAAATTTTTTGGAACAAATATCAAAACAAGAAACAAGGTGTCACTCCAAGCAAGAGCTCCATGATATTTAGCACATAATTAATTAAAAAACATTTTTATTTATCTCTCTTAACGGCATGGCACACCTATTTTTTCACATAACACCAAATTGAAATCTATAGGCCCAAGACAATATCCTCATTTCATCTTACTCAGTTCAGCAATTATCATAATCATCAACAAACAAATGTTCATAAGAATCAAAAAGTGAGTCAATAGGGTTATAAACAAGTGTAGAAAGTTTGATTACTTATCAAGGTGAAATGAAACGCAAGACATTTATAATACTTAAGAACTCTAAAATTTTGCCTACCCTCATTTTCATGAAATGCTGAAACATATATACATTTTTAAAATATAGAACACAATGGCATTAATTAAGGAACAACACATTCTCTACTTTTTACGGATCTAAAAAACTCTTGTATGGGGGAAAAACCAACAACTACTAAAGGATGCAAATGGTGGCCACATAATTTAATTCAATAGTTTCCACATTCTTTCAACAATTTTACAAGTCAGTAAATACAACACTCAGGTACAACTAAAAGAAGAATTAAAGCCACAATTAACAGACAAATAACAAAGGCTCTTCAAAAATTTAGATAGAACTCATAAAAATAATTACCAACCAAATTTTTCATAGCAAGCAACAAACTTCTGATTTATTTCAAATCTTAAAGTCTAAAACTCCCAAAACAAAATTAACCATCTCAATCCTAATTCACAACTATTCCACTTAATCTACACACATCAAAGCAAATTTCCAACTATAAAACACCAATTGCTAAATCCCACAACAAATAAACACAATACGAAAACCTTGAATAAAAAATAAAAACTATTAAAAAAATCTCCGTTCTACCAAAACAAACAAAGGTAATTCAAAAGAAAGCTCATATTTTCTATTCACCCAAGAAACATACCTTTCTATTGACGAGAAGAATGAGAGCCTGCACAAGACACCGAAGAGACAAAGGCAGCGAACCAGTATCAGAACGAAGCAAATCAATAAGCTCACAAGGAAATCAGCGAGGTGGGAAGGGTACAAGGGGTAGACGTGGGCAAGGAACATGGCAAAATCACCAAGGTCTTTCGCGACCACAGGATCAGTGGAATGAGCAAGGGTGAGGATACCTTTGCACACTTTTCTCATCATTACATAAAAGTTGTGATGATTTTGTTGATTTCAAACTTAATGTTTGTGGACTTTGCAAATCTCTCTTGTATGAACTTTTGCCTTCACATGCACTAAAGTAAAACAGATTTTTATCATCGGTGAACAGTATGCTTGTTGTTATTATTATTATTGACAAATAGGCAACAAACGTCACTCACTTGAAGAACATGCAAATAGAAAAGTACACTAGTTACTGTAGTTTAAAGCACAACAAATTAAGAATAGAGCATATGGTTTGCTTAAAGCACAACAGTATGCTTGTTGTTGTTGTTGCCAATGCTGCAAATGGTTCAGGGTTGAGTGTTTGACGCCTTTGCGGGAGGTTGATCGAGGTTGAGGTCGAGCTCCGATTATTTTTCAATGTATGATTGAGATATAAATAGAGTGTATTATTTAAAAAAAATTGCTTGATGTTGTTGGGACCATATTGAAGAAGGGATACATCAATATCTAGTACATTTATTTTCGGTTTTTAATCAAGAAGACGGAATTGAAGAAATTTGTGCCGAAATTGGTTGCATTGGCCGGTCTAACTCTTTTAAGTTCGTTTACTTTAAAAAAATCATACATGTTGACATTTTGTTTCACCTAACAACTCTTCATCCCCAAGCATTTCTCACTTCAATTTAAGGATTTTTTTTATTTTTTTTATTTTTATTTTTTTTTATGTCATGCTCCTTCACATTCATAATGTTGGATTACAAGCAAGAGCAATATACTCTTCTTGCCATTCTCAAACAAGTACATGGACAATTGACCCTTCTTTCCTCCCCTTTTCTTTTCTTTTTTCTTTTTATTTTTAATCAATATTAATTAAACTAAATATCATAAATTCTAAAGACGACTCAGATTATGTTAAATATATATATTTGTAGATCTATTGTTTGTAGATTGACTGACTATTAAAATTTATATGAATATATTATAATCGACCATGTAATCTTTCAATTTTTTTTTTGTCAAGATGAGCGGCTAAGCTGCTAAAAAAAGCAGGGGCGTGCACAAGCATCGACAGAGCAAGTGGGGACGGGGTCTGCGCATATATGGGCGCTGGGATCATCCATACACAACCACTACTCACACTCCCAGAAATGTGCCCTCACCATGATTCGTATTCTCACCACTTGTGAAGATTTCTAATGGGGACCCGACTACCAATAGAGCACAATCCTTCAAACTTGGTATTATCTTTAGCCAGTTGATGGGAAATTTTGGTATAAACTACATTAATTTTTTTATTATCATATATATATATATATTTGTAGAAGTTAAAAAATGGCCACTTTTCATGGACGGACTTGAATAATAGAGGTTGTCCATTGCGTGACTCTTATTCTTTCCTTCAACTTCACCAATGAGTTCTTCATTACCACGTATTCTTCATGATGCAAATTAAACATTCCGTGACTCTTAATCTTTCCAGCTACTTCACCAATGAGTTCTTCATTACCACGTATTCTTCATGATGCAAATTAAACATTCATTTCCATCCATTTTCTCTTCTTCACATCTCTTCTTTTATAGAAACATGGAAAGGAAGCTAACATATCAAAGTATTCAAGCATTTCATCCATCTCTAAGCATGATGCCATTCCCTTAACATATCCTTCAAAACAAAAGAAAATTTAGAGTTTTTGATTCTTGTGAATGTTCTTCTTCATGGGAAGAAGAAGAGGAAGATCAGCCCTTCCATGCATGCATCCTTTTTTATACAAGCTCAAGTCTCCAAGTTCTCAATGCCCATTCTCTGAAGAAGCTGCCACCTTTCGTTCTTCTCTTATAGAATGCCTTAAAAAACTAGAGAAGTCCTTGGCTGAGAGTTCAGTGTCCCTTCACTGGTCCATTGAAGCCATGAATGTTTTAAAGAAGTTGCAGCTTGATCTTCTATCCTTCCTCAAAAGGTTTGATCTTCCTATCTTTTGTGAAGTGGAACAAGACTGGTTTAATCATTACATGGATGCAACCATAACCTTGCTAGATCTCTGCAATTCAATGAAGTCTGCAATCTCCGCAACTCATAGGTATCGAATGACAGTCAGTTTTGCTATTGAAAGCTTGAGTCGATACGAGGAAGACGATGATCTTTCTTCTTGCATGGTAACACTGAACAAGATCATTGAATGTAAGGGGTTAGAAACATTGCAGCAGCAGCAACAGCAGAAGAGGAAGACTGTGTTGCAGCATGAAAAGACGAAGGTTTGTAGTTTGATGATGCCATTAAAAGGATGCAGTAAAAAGCATGATAAGAGTGTTTCTATGATCATATTTGCTGCAAAGAGTGTAATGGTAATTTTATCATTGTTATTAGTATCGGCGATCGTATCGCCGGTTTCAATTAATATGGAAGGTGATTGTGCGTTTGGTAGGAAGTTCCCGGAACTGAAGTTGTTTATGGAAATGCTCGAGGCATTAGTAGCCCGTTTCCGGGAGAAGAGTTCTCTATCGTTGTCATCATCGGAGAACGGTTCGAGGCTTGTTTTGGTTGAACATGAAAAGGTCGATAAGGTTGTCGGAGAGCTGAAAGAACAGGTGGTGCAAGGGGTTGTTGAGGATAAGGAGAGGTTTCAGAGTGGCATTGAGTTGCTGAGGAGCAAGTCTGCTGAGCTTAGTGAAAGTGTAGAAATGTTTGATGCTGTTGTGGATGAAGTGTTTAATGTGGTGATTAGAGGAAGGAATGAGATGTTGGGAGTTTTGAAGGATAAGGGTCTTTGAATTTAAAGGAGTAAAAAATAATACATGTTTGTTTTCATTAATAAAGATGAATCAGTGTGTATTGGTGGGTTTTGTTTTAGGCCTTAATTATGGTGTTAAAACAAATATCTGATTTATTTTGTTGTGTAAAGATGCATTAAGCTGTGTTATTGGTGTCCTTAGTTATGACTATGTGTGTGTGTGTAAGCATATATGATAAAGTTTAACCAAACATCTTAAACTCATTCATTTCTTAAAGAAGACTGTTGGCAAAAAATACAAAAGAAGAATAAAATAAAATAAAAAATCAATCCTTTAATTTATAATTAACAAGGTTCTCTTGTTCAAATTTATTGGCAGAAGAAGGCCACAACAAAAACATTCTCCAAAACAAAGAATCAGAGAAGAGATAAAACAGGAAGAGAAAACAACAGAGCCTGCATATCCTACAAGTTGTTAAGCCTGACATGAAACAGGTGACTAACTGGAGTTACAACAAACACAAATTTTCTACTGAAAAAAACCTAATTTCTTTAGGCACAACAACATCAAAATCTCATGAAGGCAGGCAGATTAAGAGTTTGAAGAATTACTGGTGTTGTAGAAGCAATTAGAAAGTTAGATCTTTGGGATCCTCAATGATTTTTGCAAGGGTTTGCAAGAAGGCTGCAAGATCAGCTCCGTAAATAACACGATGATCAGCAGTGATATTCACCTGAAAAGATTCACGGTCGATTGTGTGAAACTTAGAAGTTCGAAACAAATGATTGAATGGGCAAAAGATGATACCTGCATCTGATTCTTCATACCAATCCGACCATCCTTGGTGGCAACAACAGTTGGTTGGGATGCACCGACGGCCATGATTGCTCCCTGAGGTGAGGTTCATCGTTAAAATCTTGTCTCATGGAAGGCTTGCCATAGTTTACAGACGATTGTCTTGGAATATCATAGTTGAGATTATTGTGGTGAAGTTAACTTACAGTTCCAGTAGGCAAAATTGCATCGAACCGGTCAACACCAAACATCCCAAGGTTTGATAGAGTAAACGTGCCTGTGAAGTAAATTATGTGACATACTACGCAAAACAGAATGCAAGATGGTGAACAATATTACCACTTTTTTAACAGTTCTAAATGAAACATGGTTTAAATGGAATGGCTCCTCTCCAATCCAAACATGGTTGGATATCTAGTGCTTTTTCTGCACATTCTTCCAGTGTTTTATCTCATAGCTATTTGGCCTACTTGTTTATCCCTCTAAGGATCAATGTTCAATACAACATGATATTCCTGTGTAGTAACCCTCCCAAAATTACAGCAAGCCCCATCCTGATGGAAGGGTGATATTTGGTCAGCAAAGGATGTTGATTGCATGATTTTTTTATTTGTTGCAATAACAATAACAATGAGCTGTTGAAAGTGGGTGAAGACATGTTTAGCTAATTTTAGGAAGGAATAGAAGTTGTACCTAACCAAGTTGTCATATGCATAAAAAATTGGTTATACTTTGGTGTTTCAAATTATTACATTTCCTGGTTTTTAGGTTAGGTCTGGCTTAGTTGAAAGGGATTCTAGGAGGAACCTAGTGCACATAAATCTATTGCCCTAATCATCACTGCTTCTTAAGCACTTCAACATGATTCAAAAGTAAAAAAAAGATATAATTCTGATGAAACTCCAGCTCATATTATTAGACTATTTAGGAAGGTAGCAATAAGCTCTACTTGAATGGAAGTGAGAGCCCATGTAGAAATGTCAAAGCAATTAGTAAAACATAAGTATGTTTTGGAAAGCAATCTTTGAGATCCGATGAAAAAAAAAAACAATGCAGCAAAGTCACGTGCTAAACAATATTTATCAGTGTGAAAATCAACTACGAACTGAAGAAAGGCAATCAACTGCAAGAAAGATATAACCACTTCCATATCATAATTAAAAAGACATTTGACATTTTTTGATTACCCAAGCTGTACTCATGAGTTTGCAATTGCTTAGCCCGAGCCTTATCAACCAACTCCTTCCATTTCCTCGACAATGAGTAAATATCCAACTACAAAGCAACACCAATTTAATTGGACACTAAACAGAAAAGAGAGTAGATGACACAAAGAAAATCAAACCTTGTCAGCATCCTGAAGGACTGGAGTGATCAATCCTCCATCCATGGCAACTGCAACAGCAATGTTTATGCTGCTATTATAAGTGAAGCTCTTACCATCTCTACAGCATGAATTGACCACAGGGTGCTTTGTCAAAGCCATGGCTGTGGCCTTTGCTAACAATGCAGTCATAGTCACTCCTTTTGATTTTATCTATCCTCACATCACAAATCAATCAGAAATCTTGCAAATTTTGCTACTTTCTACTCAAAATCACAAGAAAACGAAAGGGAAGAGGGAAAGCATCTCACTTTCTTGTAAAGATTATCAAGTGCATCAGTGGTGATGGTGTACCCAACCCGGAATGTTGGAACGGAGAGGGTTTCAACCATGTTCCGGCTCACTGCCTTCTGCATTGTAGTGAATGGCACAACACTCCCCAATTCAATAGCCGGAGTCTTCACAGGAGCTGAATCAGAGACGGATTTCACCGGAGTGCTCAAAACCGGAGAAGCAGCAGCAGCAGCTTCGACGTCCTTGGCGACAACCCGTCCCATTGGCCCAGTCCCAACCACCGATCCAAGCTCCACCTTTAGATCCTTGGCGAGTTTCCTCGCATAAGGCGTTGCCACAATCCGCTGGCCACTTTCCGATGCCGGATGCGTAGAAGAAGCCGAAACCGGAGCTGATTTCGGTGGCGGAGGCGAAGCTAGGGTTTCCGGAACAGCTTCAGGAGGAGGAGGAGGGGGAGAGGCCGGAGCCGGAGCAGAAGGCGATGAAGACGAAGCCTGAGACTTAGCAAGAGCGATCTCCTCAACCGTCTCAGCAAGCAATGCGATGGCGGACCCAACCGGAGCGGAGGAACCCTCATCAACAATGATGGCAGCGAGGTATCCATCATAGAAGGTCTCCACATCCATGTCAGCCTTATCAGACTCAACAACGACAACACTGTCGCCTTTGGAGAGCTGGTCACCCTCGGCCTTGACCCAAGACACGATCTTTCCTTCAGTCATGGTAGAGCTGAGAGCCGGCATGAAGATCTCACGGATCTTAGCGGAGACACGGGGGGAGGCACGGCGAGGGGGAGTGGCAACGGAGGGGGAGCGGCGGCGAAGGTAGGAGGTGGAGGTGGGGACGAAGGCGGTGCCGAGCTGGAGTGATGCCGCCATTGATGGGGATCGAGGAGGAGAGAAGGGCGAGGGTTTGGGAGCGGAGGAGAAGAAGAAAGACGGTTATTTGGTGAAGTTTGGGAGCATCGAGAGCATCGAAGGCGGGCGATAGTTACGAAGAAGGCTTGAAACGAGGAAAGGACTAATTTGGATTTCTTTTGTTTGTTTTTGGACTTTTCCGTAAATAAAGAGTACTACAAAATAATGATAAATTAAATTTCGGAATAGTCCTCAATTATTTTATATATACAATAATTAATTAAGGAAATTGTTTTTATTTTTTATTTTTGTGTGGTTTTGTGGTTTTTTTTTTTTAAAAAAAAAAATTGTAAAAATATCCCTGGGAAAAAATATAAGGGATTTTTTGTGGCCATAACCCTGAGAGAAAAACTATTTGCAGAAGTAGTGCTGAAAAGTGGTTTGTTTGATATCGGGTGTTTGTGAGAGAGAGCTTGAATGCTTGGTTGCAATGGCGCGCTGCGTAGGGTTTGGCTCTTAAGGTGGGAATTTGACCCATTTGTTCAAGTTTCTGCTTTGTTTCTCTGGATTGGTACTTCTGCTGCATAGATTGTTTGGTGATTCCTCTGTCTTTGGTCTTAAATCTATGTTGCAGACCCCATTTCAGTTATTTGCTTGAAAATTCATTGAGCTTTGAGCTTTTGTTGATTATCTGGGTGTATGAGTCTTGTGTATCATCTTGATTGGTTGATTTTAGTGTTTATTGAGGATTTGATGGATGTGGAAACCTAAAGGCCTGCTGATTTTTTTTTTTTTCCTGAAACTTGAGTGATTGATGTGAATTTTTTAGCTAATTGAAGTGGGAAAGACAGTTCCTTTTTTCTTTTCTTTTCTTTTGATGTTATTAAAATTAACATGAGTAGTCTTTGAGGAAGTGTTTTTCCCTTGCTTAATGTGTGCCTTCGGTAGCTGCATTTCACTACACATACACACTGATTTCTCAGGTTAATTTGTATGGCATTAGGATTCTTTCATGTATAGACTGAATTAGAAATGAAGATCAAGGAGTTGATAAGCTTCTCCACTCTCGGTTACTGTTGTGTATTGTCTACCTTCCATTAGGATTCTCTAAAGGATATTATTGTAACCTTCAAATATCATTATGTCACCTCAAACCTCATCTGCATAATCAGGACCTACAAGCAGATATCAAGCCATTATAAATTAGTGAACCGAAAGCAAATGCAGGACTTGCGGCAATCTAGAATGAGGAAGCAAATCAGTGAAGGAATGCCTAGATCAACTGTTGGTAATTGTCTTACATGGGTGCTCTTCTGATTCAATGTCATGGTATGTATTTTAGAACTCTTATATCATTCAGTATTAAGCTCAGAAAAGCTTTGTGTCTGTGATAATATATGCGAGACTTATAAATAGTGGTTTTTATTTCATTATTTATCACCAGAAATTTTAAATTTTGGCATCATTCAATATTATGGTATGTATTTTAGAACTCTTAATCATTCAGTGCTAAGCTAAGAAAAGTTTGGTGTCTGTGATAGTGTATTCAAGACGTATTATTTGTGGTTTTTATTTCATTTTTTATCCCCAGAAATTTTAAATTCTGACATCATTCAATATATTATGGGGTGCATTTTAGAACTGTTATATCATTCATTACTAAGATAAGAAAAGATTGGTGCTTGCGATAGTGTATGCAAGGCTTATTATTTTGTGGTTTTTATTTCATTATTTACCACTGGCAATTTTAAATTTTGACATCATTCGATATTATGGTATGTATTTTAGAACTTTTTCTCATTCAGTATTAAGCTAAGAAAAGTTTGGTGTTGATGATAGCATATGTAAGGCTTATTATTTGTGGTTATATTTCATTATTTATCACTGGCAATTTTAGATTTTGACATCATTCAATATTATGTGGTGCATTTCAGAACGATTATGTCATTCAGTACTAAGCTAAGATAAATTTGCTGTCTGTGATAGTGTATCCAAGACTTAATATTTTTGTGGTTATATTTCATTATTTATCACCTTCAGTTTTAGATTTTGACATCATAAAGTTTGATGGTGAGTAAACTTATATAATATATTTCAACTTGATGCTGGTTATTCTTCAAAGTAAACCTCAAGAGTTTCAGGAAAAATGTTTAATTTTTTTTTTCTTCCATCACTTGCTTGCTAATGAGTAATGATGTGAAACATTTGGAATCTTGAAAATTACTTTGAGTGACAAGTAAATGATATTGCTGCATTTTGGAGCAGTTTATATATATATATATATATATATTTGTTCTTGCAAATCAAGTAATAGTGTAAATATGCGTGAATGGTGTCTTACTGACCTTGACCGTCTTGTCTCATGCTGATGAAAGACCAAGGCCAACAATAGATTTTTTGTCAAAGAAACCCTCACCTAAAATTTACTGTTTTTGATTATGCTGACTGGAGTAAGACGTAGATAATTCCATACTTAAATGCTCAAACATCTACTAATGTAATATTTTGAATTTAAAAAAAAAAATATTTTGTAGTTGTGCATACATAATTCACAATGTGAAATGCTGAGTGACACTGGCGGGTGCAATCTTTCTTCCATTTGGACTGTATGATTCTCAAAAAGATATCATTGTAGATGAAATCCTTGAAGCATGCTACAAATTTCATTGGTATCATCAAGAATAAGTGGATAGCAAGCTAGAGCAGAACAAATGCCTAGTTTCGTATGCATATATTGTTAGCAATTTGCTTACACGAGTATGGATTTTATTTTATATTAAGGTATGTTTCTTAGAACTCTTCTATCATACATTATGACTTGTATGAAATTTTTGGTGTTTGTGGCAGTGTACTCAAAACTTATTTTGTTGTTTTATTCAATTTCCACTGACAAACTTCATTCTTTTTCACCAGCAATCTGAAATTTTGATATCATAAAGTTTCATGATAAGTTAATATATATATATATATATAGAAAAGATCACTGTGCAATTATTTCGATTTGATGGTGGTTATTCCTCAAAGTAAAGCCTGAAGAGTTTCAGGAGAATATAAAATCTTTCTCCTTACCTACTTTCTGATGATATCACATATTTGAGTCCTTGAAGTTTCATTCAGTTACAGTGCAGCTCTCAAATGTCATCCACTTGTTTCCTTCTCATTTCTTTCTTTTCTTGAATTCAGGAACCTGTGATTTTGAAGCCTAAGAAATGCATATCCACTAGTTTTACAATGTTAAATACTTGTTTATTTTTTTAATAGCATTTCCCTCTTTATAAACTCTAATTTGATATGGTTGAGATTTGAATATCTTTTAGGTTGAATGTCCCCTTCTTGCCATTTCAAACTTACTTTTGCTTCAAACCAGGGCAGTATTTAACTGGTATTTGTCACTGAAGTAGAAGCAAAGAAACCAAACTCTTATCATATCAAATATCTGTCACTGTCATTGTACCTAGCATTCCACTATTATTTCTCATGAGTAGCTGCCATGGAAGCTCAGCCATCTTCTGCTCTTTCAAGAATGGTTTCAGAGCGGGCAGAGGTCGACACCGCCCGACCATTCCGCTCAGTGAAAGAGGCTGTTGCTATATTTGGCGAACGCATTATATCTTGTGATACTGCATACTCTCAGAAGATCAACAAGAGTATCAGTCATGAGATAACTCCGAGGCCTACTCGATCTTCATTTTCCTCTCTGCCCTCTTATTCATCTCCGTCGTCACAATTGCAGCAAGATCAAGAGGATGATCACGTGATCCTCAACTCTTTGAAGAAGTTGGAAGCTGAATTGGAAGAAACAAAGCGGGAGTTGATGTTGCTGAAGGAGAGGGAGTCCGAAAGGGAGGTGACTGTTGCATCTCTCAATGCCGAGATCCACAAGAACATGGCTAAGATTGCAGAGATTGAAGCAGTGGGTGCAGCGAATGCCGCAAAGACAAGTATAGATACCAGTGAAGTAAAAACCGAGAGTGATATATGGGAAGAAGAGAGAAGCATGGAATTGGAACCAAGTTACGAGTATTTGCCTTCTCTAGCTCATGTACTAAGACTCGGAGAGTTGGATGGCAACTTTGATCATAAAAAGAAGACGAAGAAGTTGGCAAAGGCAAAGAAGAAGAAGCCTATTATTCCGCTCATCAGCGATATGTTCTCCCGGAAAAAGGTGTTCAATGAGCATTATCATTCTCTGTATAACTATCCATTTTCCGGCCTGAGCTAACCTTTTCAAAGAAAGCATGTCTGTTTAGTGATTCTGTTTCTGTAAGTTTGATGTCCTAAGGTTGAATGTATTGTGTTTCAATAAAGCAATCTCTGTGTTTCTTTGTTTACAGATGTTCTAGTGTTATATGTGATCAAAATACAGTAAATCAAAGATGTATATGTTTCATTAATGAATTGATTGGATTGATCCTGTTCTTGTGAATTTGTACATTTTATATAATTCAATGCGTTGGTAGAGCTGGATTCTGGGCCATGTTTTATGATGAACCATGTGTTCTTGATCATGGGCCGATGCGGACTTTATATATATATCAATATCTTAGGTGAATTTCTTTTAAGTTTCAAGAAAAATTTAGAAGAGCATTCTAAGTATTACAAATCATCTTTAGCTTTTGGAACATCAACAAAGAATCTTATCAAATTTCATTGTCATCTCTTCATCACTGAACTTATCCTAAACAAGCATCTCATATTCCAATCCTAGTAACACACAAAGCATGTGAACATATTCATCCTCAACTCAAGCTCAACTCAATTATTTAATAAATTAATCTTTGAAAGTTATGATCAAACTAATTAAAAAATTCACCGAAGAAAAGGAGCAACAAATGGGAGGTCATACTTCAAAGGTTCCATTAAAAGTGTTTTTCTGATTGAAACATGTGTGGAAGATAAAAACCACCAACCCACCACCACTCTTTAATTTCTTAACTCCAACAAAGATACCAAAAATTTCAAAGTTTGTGCACAGAATCTCTCTTTTTCTAGATCTTCATTCCAATTCCAAGCACAACAATTTCACATCTTCTTTTTGCTCTTTTGACTAATAATTTCCATTTGCTTCAAGGAATTACAAGCAAAGAAATCAAAGTTGGTAAAACAAAAACTCAGTACGTAAGTAGTAGTGGTAATTATAGTAGTACACACATGCATGATTGTAAGTCTTCTTTGGTATGCTACGGTGGCATGAAGTAGGAGCTAATTGGCTAACATTGCATGCAATGATACAATGATTAGTTGTTTGATTTGAAGGGCTTGTAGACCCCAAGGTCTCCGACAACTCCGGCGATCGAGCCGGTGGCGGAGGAGATGGAAATCATAAGGCAAGCTAAGCTTAGCATTTGTAGACACACCCATTTTGTGCTCCATCTAGGAACCTTCTTTTGAACAATGTACATCTCTATCGGAAAATATACGGTGAGTGGCCAAAAGCTGAGGGCACCGAGAAGTCCGACGACGTCGTTAAAGAAAGGCAAGAGCATGGAAATTATGGTAGTAAGAATGACGAAAGCTGTACGCCAAACTAAGCGGAAGACGTTGAGCTTGTAAGTTTTAGAGGGCCAGTAAGACACCGAAATTTCTCGTGTGATGAAGTCGGAGTTGGGGAACTGTTTGATTGCCCATGATTCGATGAAGGCGAAAAGAGGTTGGCAATAGACTTGGTAAGCTCCGACAAGATGGACAACGACGGCGGCGTTGGCAATGTCAAGGAGCCAATAAGGGTTGTAGAAGCCGAAGCCAGTGAGAAGGTTGCCTTTGGAGGCGTCTCCGAAAGCAGCATAGCCCATGCAACCGCAAAGAAGGTAGAAGAAGGTTGTCACAGCCACACTCAGTAGTGTTGCTCTTTTCATCACCTTTGCCTCAGAGGGTGGCGGCGCTCTGATTGTGTCCTACATGATATTTTACATGAAGTTTTAATATTATTTGAGCTCGATTCAACCTAAAAACTTTAAGTTAAGAGAAGAAGATTTTAAAATTAAAAAGCTACCTGAATTTCGATGAGAATGATTGAGTAGGAGTACGCGAAGGCAATGTCACCGAAAGCTTGGAGACTTCGCCAAATCTTTTGCATCTCAGTGACTGAACCAATGCTCACTCCGGTTGCGCTACCCTTAAAGCCTCCATTAGCTGAAGGAAAAGGAGTTCGAGTATTAGAATCTCTCAGGAAATCACTCATCCTAGTACTACTACTACTTAAAAAAGAGTTATGAACTTACAAACAACTTGCGAAATTCCAAGACCAAGACCGATGGAGGAGTAAGTAAAAGACATAACCGCGGCGACCATCGACAGCCAGGAAATCTGATCGAAGTCGGGAATTTGCGAGAAAATTATCTCAGTCACACCGAAGATTATCATGTACATGTTGCTTGAAGTATGGCAAGGACTATCATCTCCATTTTTATGGAAACAATTTGATTTCTCAATTGCCCTGTATCATCCAAATTAAAACCATCATGCACATGTCTATACATATATATATACACACATATTTCAATTCACTTACATCATACTAATAGAAGCAGCAATAGTGTATCCAATTGCAACACCAAAAAGATTGATGTATTGAATCCATCCACAAATCTTCACCTTGATACCACCTATACATATAAACACATAATTAATTAATTGAAACTATATATTTATTGAACAAGGAGGAACCAAAAGAATTAAAAAAAAAATGAAAACATACCAAGATTAGCTCTAACAGCATCCATGTATGTATAGTTCCGCTTTCCGGTGACAGGGTCACCGGAGCGGTAGCAGTCGGAGAGGAGTGTAGAAGTGTAATATATAACAAAACTGAATAAAAACATCACGGCCGGTCCGGCAACCCAACCGAGCTGCGCTATCGCCCACGCCAGTGACAATACACCGGAACCGATCACCGCCGTGATAATATGTGCACTTGCTGTCCATACATTGCCTAAAAATACAAAATCAAACTTGTTAGTAAATACAGAATGAAAATATAAGTAAGTGCAAATATATATATTTGTGTATATGTATGTGTGAATATACCTGATCTCTTTGGTTTGCCATCATCATCAAAGAACATAGAAGAAGAAGTATGGAGAGAGTGACCATGTTCTAAGGTTTCAACATTCATTGAAGAGTTGAACACAGGTCCAACATCCACACCCATGTTTGTTTTGTGTGTGTATGAAAGAAGAAAGAAAGAAGTTTGAATGAATGAAGAGTATTATGAGTAGTGGAATGAGATGAAGAGGTTAATGAGGGGATGGAAGGAAAGGGGGAGTGGTTGGGTGATATATATAGAGTAGAGGGAGAAGTTGGGATTGTTTGTGATGGTCAATGTGAGTGCCTTTTTGGGATATCTTAATAATGTTAGTCAACTTTGGAACACTATGAATTTGATTTTATATATTAATATTATTATGTAGTTAAAGAGATGAAAAAAAAAAAAAGATTAATTAGTGAAGATGTGGGGGTTACGCGGAAAGGAAACGGATTTGGAAATCAGGGAAATGGGGTGGAGGGAGTGCCTTGTTTGGCTTCTTGTTGGATTTCAGTGATTGGGATGGATATTCACACGGATTATGTTATCCCTTCTTTTTTTTTCTCGTTTTTTATTTTTAAGGTGAAATTTATGTGTTTGTATTATAAGTAAACACATAAGACATTAAAATATAATTGACCATGAGAAACACGACTTCCTAAATTTTGGTGTTTAACTTTCTTTTTTTTTTTTTAATTAGACGAAAATAGATAAATTACGTCAGGACAAGCAACTCTTCTCTGCTGTCATTATGTGTGAACTAAAGTTTAAATTTATATTTTCAGTAAAGACACAAACATTCTACATAGGGGACATAATATTAATAAACTAAGAAGTTGTTTACTTTGGTACTCCCTCCATTCTTTTTTATTTGTCACAAATCCATGTTTTTTTTTATCTGTCATATTCTAACATCAAGAAGCATTTATTATTTTTTTTCCAAAATTACTTTTAACATTATATTCAATTCCCTTCTTGGAATTAAATATTAAAAAAAATTTGAAGATATAAATCAGGAGTAATTTTGGAAAAAATAACTTATTTTTATAAAACTTTGTAAAATAATTAAGTTTCTTGGTATGTGAGATTCGGTTAATCACGACAGATAAAAAGGAACGGAGAGAGTAGTATTTTTGTATTCAAAGTGAGTGATATTAGGAGACAGTAATCCATGTTATTAGCACCAAGCCTCTTCTGTAAAGACATAAACACTTTATGCATGGAACCTAATATCAATAGGCTAAAAGATCATTGGTTTTGGTATTCCTTTTGTATTTGTTGGCTTTGATAAGATAAAAAAATATATATAATATTTTCTAATTTTTTGGTAGACTACTTTTCAGGAGTGATCAGTCGGAGTGGAGCACTAAGAACCCTTAAAACTATATCATTTGGACCAACTCTAGATAATTATTTTTTTTATTAAATTAAAATAAAATTTAAGAATAAATTAAAGATGGCGTATCCCGACATTCCAACCAGTCTAGAATCAATAACATAAATAAATTAAAACATGTTAACAAATATCAAAATGTGACAAACAAAAGAATATATAGCATAACAAAAACGTTAAAAAAAAGGCCAACAATTATTTGAATAGGCTAACTATTATTGGAGAGAATAAATTTTAAATATTCACTCACGGTACATTATTCCACACGTTGATTTATGCCATCTTTATTGCGAATTAATACAATTAATTAATATTATTTATTTATTTATTTATTTTAAGGATGTGTATGAAAAGGACTGAGTGGAGTTGTAGCTTCTTTTTCTTGTTCTCTAAATAATTAAGAGTTTATATTAATCTCATTATTATTGGGTTTATTTATTGGTCTATCAATATCTTAAAATTTTATTTTTTCGATTTTGAAAGAAAATAAATTCAAAGTCATCAAACCAAGAGAGAATAATATCATTGTTATTAAGGAAAAAAAGGTACAAGCATCTCTTGAGTGCTTTTTAAATAATATTACCATTTTAACAAAGAAATAGAAAACTATATATCATAAATTATATATATAATTATGAAATTATGATTTTTTTTTTTGGGGGGAAATATTTAAGAAAAATCATTGTATAATTTATTAGGAAAAAGCCTCAATAATTATTTAAATGAAAATGATTTATTGAATAGAATTGTCCACATACTGAGCTATATTAATTAATGTGAGCAATGATTTCTTGTTTCTAAATTGATTCAATTATTGCTGTGTGAGTTATGACCATATATTTATATGTCTCTGCATTTAAAACTCCATTTTTTAATATATAAAAAAATAAATTATCAATTAAATGAACAAAATTAATATTGTTTATTTCCATAAATAGAAATTCCCATGCTTGATAAATCCGCCAATTTTCATCAATTGAATTATTTTTCTTTAAATTAAAATAAAAAAACCTTTTTTTAATTCTGTGTTAAAATTATGCTAACTGATATAATAAAAACATTAAATTAATCTTTATAAGTCAATACCATCCACTTATTAACTTGTTAATGGACTCTTTAAAATAACTAAAAATCGACCGTCGAAATTAAACGTCAAATTATTTATTAATTTTGCTAAATAAAAGCTACAATAAAAAATAGTTTTTAGCTAACTTATACTATAGAGTATTATACTAGAGAAATAGAATACTAAGATAGATGATCATAATGAGAAAGACTAGGAGAATATTATTTATGGTCAAGCTTGAACATGAGTTATCTTTGAAGATGGCCAATGAATTTGGGTTAAGTGTAGCACCAACTCACAAAACTTTCTCTTTTGTAATTGATTGATGGTTTAGATGGCTTCGCCATTATCATCATCATCATCATCATCATGCTATAAAAGAGAGAGCACAATGGATGGCACTAAAACCTTGGTATCATGAACAAAGTTTATATTCAAGAACCATTCTATGTATTGCCTTCTGAGTGCCTTAATTAGGTTTCCATGCAAAAAAAGAAAGGTTACAATTAAAGCCATGCACGCACTATAACTATTAAATTAATTATATAAATATATATATATACATATATTTTATAAAAAAAAAAAAGTTGGCCATCTATTGTTTTAATTTTATAAAATCATAATTTATCTAGAAAAAAATTATCTTGGCACCTCGATGTCGGCTCTTCGCCACCTGGGGCTGTAGTATGTTCCAAGGGTTGGGCTATACAAAGCTGCTTATCCAATGTCATGCTGCAAATTGTAAATAACTGGTAAAACACCATATAATTAATTATATATTAATTTTATATAAAACAAAAACAATTATTTTATCAATACCCTATCATCTATCTAATACGGCATATCCATATTCGAAACCCAAAAAAAAGTTGGCTTTTGAACATGCATGATAAAATCAAATAAACTTTAAACATTTTTATTTAACCATATATATCATACTCTTTTAAGAATGAAATGAAGGAGGAGTTAAATATCCCTTCTCTTTCTCTCTTTCCCAAAAGATATATAATTGGGAAGAGGACCCTTTATAACTCAATTATTTGATCACAAACATCTATATTTGTTGATTGTTTCATAAATATGGTTGACTGCCATTCTGTCCTGTTGCACCAAACAATATATATATATATATATATATATGAATAAAAACAAGTGGATAGCTCTCATCAAACTCTTTTGGAATTTGTCTTCAATTAAACAATACTCATGATCTTTGCAAATCATATATATATATATATATATATATATATATATATGCAATGCATTTGTCTTAAAATTAATACTTCTAAAACTTAATTAAATAAAGAATAGTTGTGTGTTTTAAAAATTTATAGGGTATCTGAAATGAGTAAAGTCCACAAAGATGATGACGATAACGTCCACATCGTTCAAAAAGTAATATTAATTTTGTCTGAAATTATCGGTTTCGGTTACAGACAAGCATTTGTTTTTCTTGGCAGAAGTCAAGCAAGTATGGCAAGTAAATTCTTTCTTTTTTGTAGAGTTTTGATTCCAATGATCAATAGTGACATGTTGTTTATTCAAAGGATTTGGATTCTAGGGAGCAACAAGGACAACTCTGCAAAGAAGGGCCCTTGGTTTTCATTGCATTGTCAAACAACTTGACAATTTGATTCAATTCATTCAATCCTCATATATATATATAGATATATATATAAACCCTAGTTGATTTGGTCTACAAGTGAGAAACCCTAGTTTGGTTTGCATGTCTAACAACATGTCTCATTTGATGTTGCTTAAGTTGAAAATTTATATATTAACACTTAGTTTATAGTAAAGCATGCATATGGTTTATCATACTTTTTGTTGAGGTTTTTCAATCATCTAGAATCATTTGGATTTAAAGAAGGTTAAAATGTTGAAATATACAAAAGAAAAGTAATACGTTAAAAGTAAATTAACATTTATCCAAAAAAAAAAAAGAAATTAGCAGTAAACTTCAGATGAATTAACAGTCTTAAATGTCAATATCTACATTTGTTTTTATAGAAAGTTTAAAGGATAAATGTCCAAACAAAACATTGAGATTTTCATTTTTATATAAATTAATAAAAAAACTAAATAATTAACAAAAATCGATTTCATTTTCTTTTACTTTGCACATTATAAAAGGCTTTAAACATACAATCACTTTCTATCGTATTTGTTACACTCTTTTCTAGCTCTTTATATTGAACAAAAATGGTAAACAATATGATGTCTCCATGATTATTATATACTTAATATAATCACCTTATCTTTATATATGCTATATATATATATATATTTAAAATATAATTAGATAGTCCAAAATCAAAAGTTTTTACACTTTGATTCTAATTAAAAGACAATAATAAACAAATACCAAGTAGCATATATATAATATAATATAATAGTAGAAATGGTCCTAGAGCTATTTGGCTTACAAGATTTGCCTTAGTTGTATGATATTCTTAGTTAGCTTCTTCTTTGTTGAAACTTGAAAGCATCTTATCTCGTATGGATATGTTCACAAAGAACAGTGTTCCTTTTTCATGCATATATCCTTATAAATTTGTAATTACATAAATACCCTTATGTTCCGCTATAAAAACAGATAAAATAGATGAATGTGAAAACTTTCAAGGATTTATATGTAAATTTAACTTTTAAAAATTCTTTTTTTTTTTTGGAATGCCGTAGTTGTTAAAGCATCCTTTAAAAAAAGTTTTTTAATAATATAGGACACTGTTTTTTAAGAAAAAAAATAGAAAAAATAGTGTTTTTTTGGAACATAACTAGATCAACATTAGTCAAAAGGTCCATTTTCATTGTCACCATGCTGAAATGTTTGACACTTTAATTATTCTTTTTTTTTTAATATAAATATATATTTTTCAGATAATTTATGGTGTTTTTTAAATAAAATTTTGGACAAGTCCCTGAATAAGTTGTGCATTTGATTTTAGTACTCCAAAAATTTTCTCCCAAAAGATGGGAAGCTCCATATCCAAAGGCCAAGGAAAATATAGTAACAAAAATGCATTCTTTGAACACCTTCTCAAAAAAGTTACATGCATTTTACTGTGGAAAAAGTAATTCCACTAAACCCTAAAAAAATCAATCTTTAGTTTTTGCATGTGCTTAAAAAGGGTTATAAAAACTCTAATGGTAACTTTAGTGGATGCAAACATTAGCACAAAAAATAGTCAAATGATAAGAAGATAACAACAAAAAGTTTTGATAACCTATATGGTACATATGATTACCCAATATGATAAAAGATTTAACTTGATTGATAAAGACTTACATTTACTTAAATAGTCTCTCAACTTGTTTTAATGCCTCTCATGTTAAATTGCTAATAATAAAATTTTAAAATGATTCATTCAAAACCAGTAGATAACACCGAATAAAATGTCATATCAAATTGAATATTCAAAAGAATGCTAAATATTCGCATAATTAACAAAATATATATATATATATATATTGAGACATTAATGACTTTTTTGGAAAATAATTAAGAGATGTGAATATATATATATATATATATATAATGGAAGGTAAAGAACAAAGGATTGAATGGTAGGAAAGATTAGGGACAATTATTAATATTCTTTAAATAAGAACCATCCATAACTATTAAGATTTTTAGGGGACCAATTATAAAGGGTCATGTTTGGGCTGAGGACCATTCAAAGTGGGTTTGGTGGGCCCATGCTTCCACATCTAAAGTGGCCCGTTAGCACGTGTACCAAAAGTGGGCCCAATAATGGGTTGATGGGCCCACAAATCATTATGGCCCACCACCAGACCAAACCCACCGAAAGGAGTTGGAATAGATCGGCACGTGTTTTCGATGAGTTCTTTTAGGACAGAAAGTGAGGCTTATTTACGGTTTTAGTCCTACACGTGTGGTTACTACTGTTACTTGCTGGGGATTCAAAGATATTTCCTGGAAGTTCTGGAATACTTTTTTTTTATAAATATATATATATATTTGTATTTTTTAAATTACCAAACAATTTTTAACTTTAGATAATTTCAAATTTTAAACTAAATTAATTGTAATTTTGTAAAATTAGTAGTTTACCTCCCACTCAAGCTTTACTGTCAAGGGAAAAATATTAAAAGTTGATAACATGGGGCTATAAAGAAAAATTTCCAAAAATAAAAAATAGAGATAAAAAGAAAAGTAAAAGGGAATTGTTATATATATATATACACACATGAACTCATATAACTCACCCAAAAAAAAGTGATCTTTTATAATTTGAAGGGTTTTTTTTTATATTATTAAGTGGGACTATCGTGAAGTCGGCATCAATTTTTTTTAATATTATTTTGGGGAATTTTATTTTAACTTGTAAATTTTTTAGTTTTTATATGAGCTTGCAAATAATAAGTAATTTTTTACACTGTATTTTTGAGAGATCATTTTTTTTAATTACGTAGATGAAAAAAATTACGCGGACAAGAAATCACACATACATTTTATTACACCTCATGTATTAGAAGGAAATCAAACTTTCGACCATTGGCACAAATGACCAAATAATGTATTAATATCCGGATTTATGTTAAAACTTTTAACAAGTGATAAAATTAAAATTACAAATGTTGATATATTTCTAATAATGTGAATAATGATTGTGTGCGGATAATCACAACGCCCACATATATATAAATCTTACTTTACTTAGTCTGATGAAGCTTGTGCACACCCCATTTTTTTAAACAGCCTGGTCGTTGATGTTGAAAAAAAACAACATTTGACTAAATGATTCATACAAATTGGTGATAGATACACCCAAACACAAAGGATAGATTTATTATTATTATTATTATTATTATTATTATTATTATTATTATTATTATTATTATTTAAGGTGGTTGGACAACATATACAAATGATGATGATTTGACTTAGGGGATTATAATAATTATGAATTAGAAAAGTGAGGAAGAAACAAAGAAATAATAAAAGATTTTAGTCTTACACGTTTACTAGTTGCCTATAGACTTCTTCACTACAATGGTGATTATTACTAATCTCATACAAAAATATATTCTCCATGTCTTCATGACTCTAGTGCTTGAGAATTGTTTCAAGTTTTGACAGACAAACTACCTTGCAATCTTTTGTCAACAAAAGAGACCCTACAATTACTTGTAAAACATGACTTGCTTTATTGAGGAAATGAACTAATAATCCTACAAGATAGATAAAAAAAATTAGAGAACAATTTCTCCCCTAAATACCATCAAATCAACAACAATAATTGAGTGTGAAAGAATCCTAATGGTAGACCAACCACTTGATAAAATCCAAAAACAATCTACACATCAATTCAGAAGGTGCAATAGATATTTATCCAGACAAGGACTAATCTTTCAAAATTCCACACGGAGAGCATCACAACATATTCAATGTTAGTTTGCACCCAAACAGAAAAAAACAATATTTCATTTGTACACAATAGCAACCTGAATATGATGTGTTTATGAATAACAAGAGTTCATATTTAAGTAAGAAACTAATAACCTTTGCTGAAATTCACAGATATATACAGTAATTCAGAGAGAGTTTTATTGCAGAACTGCTTTACCTACCCAAAGAAGACATTTTCCAAAAGCCCATCTGAAGATGCCCTTGTATGAAATGAAGTTTCAGTATACTGACTTAGCAAAAGAATTGCAAAAATATTGACATAAAAAAGGAAATTTTAATCACAGTGAAAAAAGTTATTCCAACAATAAAAAGTAAGTACTTAGCTCAACAGTCTGAATTCATTGAATCTATGCAACACTACAACACTGCATTAATTATAAATAGCCAATGTCTCACAATCACAATTAACAATATGTCAAGAGAGTGAAAGAAAATGAAACTGGTGGTTCCAAAATAGTCCAAGAATTGATGTCTGATGACTTGTCTTGCAGTCAGATAGATAACTTTGTTTATGTCCCACAAGAAATGAATGACTTATTTTTCAAAACACCTTGACACACTAAAGAAACTAACAGCAACTTATTTTTCTCGTTCATCTCATGGTTGCTTTTTAATGTTTTATGGCTAAACACAACCTTGTCCTTGACCTAGTTGGTAAGAAGAGACATGCTGCCTAATATTAGTCAAGGTCTACGTAGGACTTCTAAAATTGTAGCTCTGATACAATGTCCAAAGAGAACTCAAAGCATAAGTTTTACAACATGCAGACAACAAGTTTCAGAGAAAAGAGAGAAGAGATGGGCTTAAGGTGGTGAGTAGATCAAAAGGATGAATAAGCTGTAATACAATGTTGACAGGCATACTAAATTAAGGTTCTGCAGATGAAACATGACATTCTGGAGTTTGGCATGTATTTTGGCAAATTAACCAGATTGCATACAGGAATAGAAGTTCTGAAGATAACATCATGCAGTTTTTGAATATGCATCTAAACAGATTATTCAAAATAATTATGTTCGTTCAGATCAGAAACATATCATCCATTGGTTGAAACAGCTTCATATATGATAATGGATAACAGCCAAAAATGTTCTGCGACCTTGATTGTATACAGAGAGATAGCACTATATTATATATCTGATTGGAAAGTGAGAGGATTGGTAGAAAAACTGACTATATCCGAATTCGCTTAACATCAGTGTCTGGAACACTTGCGTCATTGCCATTGCCTTTGACAGGATCTACCAGTTCTTTAGTTAACTGAAAGGACAAATAACAAGACCATCCAGTGATTCAATATCATAAATAAACAATTGTTTCTGCACTCAACAAGGGTGTTAAAATCCCCAGTCTGAAGAAAAAAAGAAAGAGGAAGAAGAAGAAGAAGAAGAAGAAGAAGAAGAAAAAAAGACCTTCTCATCGGGAACTATTGCATATCTCTCAGATGGTGAAATCCAAACTTTGCCTGTAGAAAATAGTAAAGCAAAGAAAGAAGTCTTCTTGCCAGAAACTATAAAATGTGGGAAGAAAAATATCACGAAAAGAGAATAAGAGCTATCACCTGATACAGACTCAATTTTTAATGAATCAATTTCCTTGCATCCAGATCCATCCGTGCTTAAAACCTCTATCATCTTAGGAGAATCCCTTCAATTTCCAAAGAAAAATCTTAGAACAGACATATGGATCATAATCATGTGGTGCTCATAAATAATAAAACATAGGATGCTGCCTGAGAATGAGTAAATAGCTGCTGAAAAAAGAATTGTAAATCAGTATGATCCAAAAGAAACACAGACAAAGTTAAATCTTTAGTTCTCTGCTCCAAATGAGTGGAAAAAGAGCATTGTTGACCAAAGAGGCAATGAGAAGCCTTACAGCACTAGCATAAAGCTTGCTACAGCATATCCAGCTTAAACACAAGTAAATGTCAGTGTGATTGAGTTCTTCAAAGCAGAGAGTGTCTACATGAGATCAGGTAGTTCAAAAGGGATGGGAGGAGCATTAACCATAGATGAAGACTTTAGATGTAGAACTCTCTGTCCCCCATAACCACTGCCATTTCTGGTCACATACTATCATGTTCAGCTAAAAATTTCTTTTGGAATGTACCACTATAAATGAAATGTATGTATCCACAATCCAAATCCCTTCAAGATTTATCAGGCAAAATCTAAAATCAATATAATCACTATTCATACTGTTAAAATCTTCCATGCTTTTTCCACCAAAGTAAATTGGAAGGAACTTCTCACGACTATAATAAATCAAAACTGCAGAGAGTTGCAACTGCATTTACCTGTCAAGAATATCCCCATGGCCAAGTTGCCCACAGGTACCCCTACCCCAAGAAAACAAGTTTTTTCTTTCTGTGACAGCAATAGTATGCCTCCATCCACAAGATATTTGAACCACTTTCTGAAAATAGTACCACAAAAATGTTAGAAAGGAAAACTATTATCATCAAACATATATAACAACAAAGATAAGAAACCACAACCAATGGTCCAAATTATTGGAATCAGACTTCTTGCCCTCAGAAATCATTCAATTAGGGATTAGCCAGAAAAATTAGAGCATGTTACCATGGATCCAGTTCCACCATAATGAAAAGTTAGGCAATTAGATTTTGTTATAAGACAATAGTACCTCTTCATTTGGAAATTTAACTTGGACTGGCGAGCAGTGGTCCACATTATCTCCAACACCAACTTGTCCAAACTGTAAACGGATGAAAGAAAAGGAGAAGAATACAAAGGAGTAAGCACCAGGAATATCTGCAATAAGCAAATATATAATAAAACCGATGAAGATGACTTTGGGCTGATGTACGATAATTTATGCACTAATTATGGACATGAAAGAGATAGGTACTTCTGATCATAAAAAGCTGTTGTCTTTCAGTGAGACAATGGCTTTGGATTGGAAAACATGTGATTGGAACAAACATTTTTTTCAATGAACTCTTATGGATGCTCCGCAATAAATGACAAAGGCTATGCTATTCAAGTGATGTGGTTATGCTCAAAAGCAAAAAGTTAGCTCCACTTGAAGAAGATGTAGAGAGCAGTGAAAGGACAGTCTTGGCAGGAACAACACTCATGCAAAATATAAAGAAGCTGAACACTTGCTTTGAGAAGATTAAACCCTTATCAGGATGTTAATTGATTGCGCATGTACTTCAAACTGGAACGTGGACATACTTGCCAAAAAGCAACCATTAGTGTGATAACAGAGGCACTGGTTAAATAGCCAAAACAAAGGGATTAATCCTTCAAGTATTCAACACCTCTAATTTTCATCAAATTGGTAATTGGAGAAAGATTCCAGCATATTTCGTAATTCACCGATGAAGGGCTTATAGTGTGTTGTGATCCAGATAGAATGAAATTCTGAGAATCTTCCTTCAAACTAGGAGTAAGGCAATTTCTTTGATAAAGATTTGAGTTACAATTGGGATGACTTTCCTAACTTACAAGAAGGGATTTCCTTCTCTCATCTTTTGCAATTTCCTTCTTAGTAATTGTCTACTTTGGCCCATCCAATACCAGATCTTACAATATTGTGCTATAAAAAGGGCTTCACATATTCAGGTCCAAATCATACAAATAAGCACAAGATCTTTCTCACATGCTTGTTCCCTATACAAAATCCTAATCATAATTAAAATCAAAACTGGAGTATCATAGGCCCATTAGTTTCTATGTAGTTCATCCACTAACTAACATGCACAGATAACACTAGAAAATAAAATTACCATATCATCTCAATTTACTAGAAGAGATTAACCTCTAATACCATTTGAAACATCCCAGTAATCTAAAAACTAAAAAATAAAAACACTAGTATTCTCTATTAAGAAATAAAGGGGTTGTTTTCAGTTTTATTTATCTTCTTTATTTTTTTTTAATGGTATTAGAGCTATCTATAAAATCGAATTCTAGTATTTTCTGAGGATCTTAATGACAACGAAGAGAACTTTGCCCACATATTCCTAACGTCCAGCTGAGATCTTGTTAGTAAAAACAATAATAGTAGTTCCACAAGAAATCTGCTTCTCATCTTGCCTGCAAATTAAACATGAATAATTATCCATACTTGAGTCAATCAGTCATAATGTTCAGTTGCTGCAAAAAGAAGGACAACTTCATTATCGGTGTTGTTGTTTCCCCTCATAGAAGTGACCTGTTGGATCTGGGTCGACCCAAACCCAGTGCAAAGACTTGCCCCAAATCCAACATTCATTTATACGTCCAAACCTAAGCTTTTGAGCTCCTAGTACATGGTTTAGTCCCACATCAACTTATATATGTTTTCACACTTGCTCCATTGAATTAGTGTTTTGGGTTATTAATGGACTGGTTTTCCACCACATGTATGTGCCCGGCCAGCGTTGTGGTCGCCAGCCAGCCTCCGGCCATCTTTTCTTTTCTCGTCTCTATTCCATGCAATGGCTATATTTTGACCATTAATCTTCATCCAACAAATCAATTTATGACGGTTGGATGATCTTATCTGTGTGTGTGAATATGTTCATGTGTGTTTTAGGGTTTATACTTCTTTTCTCTTGCATTCATAGCCTGCAGCTTCTCATCTCCTTTTTTTTGTGAAACCTTAGTGCATCATCTTCTTATCTTTCTCACCTTTATTTCATTTTTCCTTGGGCGATACTTGAGCATGTATCCTTGCTAAACATGCTAAAGCAAGGATTCATCTTCCCTCAGGTTAGAGAACCCCAAAACACAGAGTTACGCCAACATAACTTGCACGGAGGAACTGAATCCAGTGTTAGGACAATGCATTGCACGCCTAATCCAAGCTTTGACGTTGCATTAGCACCGCAATGTCATGGCTTATAAACTCCATGAACAATGAGAATGGAAAGAATTTCCTTCTCTATAAAGCAACCGAAAAAAATGAGGGAGACCATTAGAGAAACCAATTCGAACAATGAAAATAATTTGGTGTTGTTTGAAGTGAAGAGTTTCCTTCATGATTTAAGGTAAGGAGGTATGCCCGTGATTGAATATTTCAACAACCTTACCAAATATTTCACAAATCTTCTTCAGGTTCTCATCCTACTCCCATGTATGTTTAATTGCCTCATATAGGGGGGAGGGAAGCACTATGGTAACTATAGGTTGGCAAGAAATTGTAAGAATCCAAGACAAAGCATCTGCTACTACATTTTATGTCCATTGTTTGAACTGTATCTTATAATCAAATTGCACCGACGTAGTAACCCAAGCTTATTGAAATGGAGTAGTGAGTTGTTGTTCCAACAAGTGCTTTAAGCTTTGATGCTCATTTTAAGTTAAGCCTCTCGCTTCTTGATAGCAAACAAGAAAGCCAACATCTCATTCTCATAAAGTGGTAAGAGATGACGCTTAGGAGCTAATGGTTATACAAGGAAATTGAATGGAGCTGCTCTGATGATGGAATTAAGTATAAAAGGATCATGGAAAAAGATACGAAATTACAAGTTTTTTATTGAGCCCAACAAAAAATTGGACGAAGTATGTGAAAGAATGATCCAGGACGATTTTATACTCTCACAATAAAGAAGCCTCGAAGCGTCACAAGGGGAAAAAGCTTCTTTATGAATGGAAAGAAAAAAGATGACCTCATCATTGACTGGAGAAATGTAAGATCTCAAGTTCCAAGGCTTGACGAGAAACCATCTTAACTCAGACTCCTCAACAGATGGGGGTTATCAGCAAAGAAAAATAAATAGCTCAAGAAACGTCTGTCGTTAATAGGTCATATAAATTAGCAATTTAACTTTGCTAAATTTAATGTTCCAATTCCTATTTGCCTCCTGTGCATAAGGGAAAGATGTGCCATCATAAGGCAGAAGGGGAAAAGTGAGAAAATAAAATAAAATTTGCCTCTAACTTACAAAGTAAAGAAAGAAAGTCCATTCTCAAGCTTCTACATTTTACATTATGTGTAAAAATTGTCAAGTTATTTTTATTCCCATACAGATCAAAGAATTATGGTCAAAAACCCTTATCAAACATAAAAGGTGTTTTTAGAAGTTCACGTGAAGAGAGCAAAAAAAAGTGATAATGGAAGTACGAAATCCTTCCAATAATTCAACAAGAAAGTTTAGCCATTGCAACATGTGTAACCCACTCTTTCAATAGCAATAAAAAAAGGCATCCCAGCATGTCCATTATAGACATAATGGCCATACCTAAGAATATTGTTGGAAGATCCTTAGGATACCTATGGATTGGAAGCTTTCTTGACACTCAAGCAACAAAAAAAGTAGTGAAAATGTGGCAGTAACTAAAGAGAACCAGACAACAACCAAATCCTTAACTTTCACTAAGGGGAAGTTGGACATACTCTAGAAAATATTCAACCATCCTTAATTTTCTTCATCCATCCCCTCTGTGTCAATCACATCCTTAGCCCAAAGGTAAAGGCTTTCATGCTCTTAGTGTTAGAAAAGAATAGAGAAATTCATTAATTATGGATTCCCAAACAGCTGACAGATGATGAAAAATTATTTGTCTTTAAGCCTATGTTATAAGAATTTGACAATAACAATAGTGGGTGGATCTCTTTCAAACATAACATGAATTTGGTCCTGCTAAAATTCTAGAAAACCTGACTCTTCACTTTATTCTACTGGTTGCAAGTCTTGATTGTAACCTATTGTCAATTAGCAAACTTACACAAGATTATAATTGTGTGACCAAATTTTCCTAATGTTCTTGTGAATTTCAAGACTTCGGTTCACCAGGGATGATTGGTAATACTAAGTTGTCTTCAGGTCATTATCTCCTCAAAGTTAAGAATAAGGTCAAAATTAAGAATAAGGTTACCCAAGATCATTGTTTCATGTCTAGAGAAGGTCCCATAACTATTTTAATTTTGTTTCTTCTTCCTGTGATAATATTATAATATGGCATTATAGAATATGACACCCAAATTTCGTGTACCTTGAGCAGTTGTTTTCTTCTTTATTTATCAATTAAAGGCCAAATGAATTTCAATTGCAAATTTTCAAGATCTCTTAACATATACAAAATGTATATCCTAGTCATTAATACAAGCCATCTCATCCATTTTCAATAATACACATTGATGTAAAGGGACCATCTAGGGCAAAGGCTATTATTTTATCTCGTTGATTTGTCTTTCATAGATGATCACACTAGACTTACTTCGGGTTTTCCTAATGAAAGAGAAATCCAAAGTGGAGCAAATTTTCCAAAAATTTAACACGATGATTCCACTCAGTTTTAGACAAAGATAAAGGTCCTAAGAATAGATAACATTGAAGAATATTTCAAATCCAATCTAGGTTATTATCCGAACCAACGCATAATTCATTAAAACTCCTGTGTAAACACAATCTAGCAGAATGGAAGTTACCTAAGCTCTTATTTTTCCTCATATATAGTGAATATTTAATGGAGAGAAGCCATCTCACCGTTGCATACTTAATCAATAGAAAGCCTTCTAGGGTTCTAACATTTGAAACTTCTTGTCAGGTGTTGCTTAACTCTTCCCCAAACACCATATTCATTCCATCATTCCTTCAAAATATTCAAGTATATCTTTTTGTTCACGTCCATCAACATCATCGGGGTAAACTTAAAGAGCTTAAGATCATGCACCCATTACTTAATCCCCAATTTTCTCCTATGTAAGATTGTCCATTAAATTTTGGGCACTTAGTAACTAACCATGATAGGATCAAAATCCCAAACAAGATTCATGAAGCCCTACAAGAACCATAAGAGACAACAACTATGTGGGAAAAGATCAGAGCCCTAGAGAAAATAAAACAAGGAAAATTGCAAATTTGCCACCTGAGAAAGATCAGAGGTTGTTTTCAGTTTTATTCCTCTTTAGATTTTTTTCACAATGCATAAAACTACCCTCAAACAGCATCAAATCAAATACTTGGGAGCAATACCTAGAGGTAGAACAAAATCGAAATTGGTCTGGGGAACAAATAGTAAGACAATATAGAAAACCTACATGGTTTTGCATAGAAACATACAGAAGTACATGACAAGTGATAGCACATACATAAACATTCTTGTGAGAGCATGCATCGGTTTGTGTGTCCATCATAGCAATTTTTAGTAAATATATTTTAAAACCTACTTAATAGCATGCTTCATAAATAGTAGCTATAAGGGAACAGGACTTGCACAATGATCATTACTTAACAAGTTACAGATATGGAACATAGCACATAAAGGGCCATACTAGCTTAAATGAGGATATAAAACAAACCTTGTTCCATCCCCAACCATAAAGCTTTCCATCAGATGTGAGCCCCATAGTATGTCTCCAACCACCAGATATCTGGAAGAAGTAATGCAAAATTAAGTTTGAGTTACAACACCTACATACACACAACAGAAATGTTGGGTCCAATTTGATACATGCAAGAAAGATCAGCCTAACAAGAATGCCGTGGCTATAATTCCATTTTTTCATGACTAACAAAATATATTACCTTACAAGGCAATTACAACAAAATATTTGTCAAATTCTATAATATTCACCTATACCACATCAGATAAAGTTCCACGTCAGGGCCTAAACAGATTTTTTGCCACAAAAACCCATCCAAGGAAGGGTTAGGTTAGTTAGATTTCCATTTTCAAGCATAAGGATCAATACATCAATAAAAAAAAAGATAAAGATGTTGCCAATAAAATATTATTCTCCTCTTCAAAACTTGGAGAAAAAACATATACAAATGTAAAGATGATTGGTATTTATTTCCTACACTGTCGGACAACACTAACGGATACTTAAATGTCTCAGATAATTGTTCAGAAAGAGTAATTAATTAAAAAAAAAGTGAATTATAGAGAACCTGTGATACATGGCTACTTTGTAGAGCCTCCACCTGGTGTGGAACAAGGTGATCCTCAAAGTCCCCATGTCCCAGTTGACCATATTTGCTCCATCCGTAAGTGTATAAGCCACCAGAGGAAGATACTGTTATTGTGTGCCTCCATCCACAAGCGACAAGTACCATTTTTTGCTCCTAAAAGCAAAAGGATGCAGTAGAAAATCGTGAGGGCAAAGAAATCATTGTAAGAGGTGTTGAAGGGTTTTGAAGTAACAAGAAAGAAACTATGAGGCCTTTCCATTTTGTACTTTATCTAGATTTGATAACAAATTCTAGATAACTAAGCTGCAACTACATCAGTAGACGAAAAGTTTAAATGACTGAATGTAAAGCATTCATCACATGTGCAACTCAAATAAATACACACACATATGCAGCCCTTTAACATAGCAATCTGTCTCAGAAGAACACAATATTCAAACAAAAAAACTTACGCCAACAGAAGAAACCTTCTCTGGTATTAATCGGTCATTCCGATCTCCTAAACCCAAGTTACCATACCGACCCCAGCCCCAACCATAGAGCTCACCATCTTCTGTGACTGCAGCGGTATGTTCTGCACCGGCAGCAATCATTTTGACAGGAATTCCCTAATAGAAATCCAAGCAAAATGACTATTTAGACAAGCAAAATCTTATATTCAGACATACATTCTTAGATAATAATTATTCTGTTAAATTTAATGACCATCAAAATTCTACTTTTTCAACCTTGAACTGATTTTTGTGCTCTAAGGAAGAACTAGTGACGAATCTCGTAATATTTATGTGGTTCTTGCAGTGAGATGAGCAATCTCAATTTCAGAATAGAAGATAATAAATATAAGGCATTAAGTATCAAAACACCAAAATCATGTTAAAGAACGAAGTATATGGTACCTTGGATCAAAACAAGTTTAATATTTAAAGTCATGATAAAATCGGATAGCTGCAACAACATTAGATTAAAAAAAGTAAAATGATGACTTTTTGTGAAGTAGAAACTACTCAACAAACCTGGAAAGACTGAATTTTTTGTGGTACAAGAGAATCCTCAGTGGTACCAAGACCAAGTTGGCCATTTTGATTTCGCCCCCAACTTTATCAACAATCAGAAGATGACATATAAATGAGTATAACATCAATAATAAGAAGAAAAAAAAACTGTATAAACTATTAGAAACAGAAAATAGAACAAGAGCTGAGATGCTTTGCCTATTACTCTCACTGGAGTATTAAGTTCACAGAAGATAGAATAAGATTAGAGGACAAGGCATACTTATAAAAATGAGAAAGAAAAGCATAAGAAAAATTCCTCCCAAGAAGGATAAATTATTAGAATAGACTACATGATTACATCCTAAAGACATAAGAAAATATTATTGACAAAGATATACTCAAACACCAAACCTTTGCACTTCCCCATCCATGGTAACTGCCAAACAATGGCTGTCCCCACAGGCAATTTGTTTAATTATAATGCCTTGCAATGCTTTTATTGGCTGCGGAGTAAACACATCACTAGAATTACCATGTCCCAGCCTTCCAAAGTCACCCCTGTAATATCATAGAGAGTCAATGCTCATGTGTATCATATTAAACATACACACATACAGCTATGTAGATCAGTACACTACCAAAAGCTATCTGGAGATATTCCCATATATGACGGCCAAATATATCACACAATCATAAACACTGATTTTCTTGCAAATTGCTAAGTACAACAAAGCAATGTGGTAAACAAACCACACATTAAAAAAAACAAGCAGCATGGAATAGTTAACAAGTTACAAGAAGATCTCCGGGAGTATAAACCGTGAACAAAAAGATCTGGTAGAAAATTGAAGGAAAACATTTTGACATTTCTTTACCCTTTAGAATCTATAGACTCATAGTAGTTCGATAACCATTAACATAAAGATAATACATTTCTACAACCATAAACATAAGATTTGTGAACTTCTTTTTGTACAAAATAGCTTCCTTTTAAACATATACATATATGTACATCCAATTTATAAGAGTTTCTTTATTCATCCCTTCAACTATTCTTTTGCAAATTCATTTTCATTGATTAGCCCATTCCACAGCATCCAAGAACTAGGCAATGTATGTGTAGATCAAACTTCTAAAGGATTCATATTTTCCAAAAGATACAGATTGATTTCAGTAAAACACAGTAAATAAACAATGAAAAACCACAGAAAAGAAGCCTACCATCCCCAGCTGTAAACTTGCAATTCAGACTCAGAATATGCAGTAGTATGATCAGCACCACAAACAATGGACACTATTCTTGCATTGTCTAAGGCACTAAGCAGTGTTGGAATAAGCCGATCTTCAGCATTCCCATGACCAAGCTGTCCATCTTCCCCCCTTCCCCATGAACAAACAATATGCCCAGCTGGCAAACACCAGTAAAACCATTTCAAAATAGCCAATTATGTGGAATCCTTGATATGGATAAAAAGGTTTCTTCGTGAAGAAGCACTTCATGAAAGAAGACTCCAACAACACTGACAGTAATATTATACATGTAAAACAGGAACAGGATGATCTTTAGATAATCTACAGATTAACATATGAAAAAATCATCCAATATAGGAGAAAATCAAGACCTATCAATGGTGATGTCAATCAAAACCAACGAGTAACAAAAGCTAAGCACACCTACTCTAACAACTACTAACAACAACATCAATCCAAACAATAAATAAAAAGAAGTGAGCTTAATTCACCCCAAATATCAGCATCAGTCAAAACCTCGAACAAAACCCTGACCAAGAACACAAATAGATTAATGAAGAAAACCAGAAATTTGGCTGTGCGAGGAGTAGAGCAAATGTTTTTCGAGAAAATCACCACCACCCAATCTAAAGCCAAAATCAAGAACTATGAACGACAACATCAATCAAAACCAATAAGCTAAATTTAACTTCATATCAATACCATTGACAATCTCCACACTAAACCCTAACCAAAAACACTAAACGAAAAAACCGAAATTTTTGCCATCACTTCTAATACAAAAATCAAGAAGTCCAACAACGAAGTCAATCAAAACCAATCAGCAGCGTCCACAAACTCCTCACTAAACACAGACTAAGAACACAAAAACAAGAACCACCCAAATTAAAAAGTTTAAGCGAGATTACAAAGGAGAGCAACTGAGTGGCTAGCGCCGGCTGAGATGAGAACAACGTGGGGAGAGGAAGCCTCAGAATCGCCGGCGGTTCCCGGCGGCTCCATGAGAAGGAAAGGCCAGAGACGACGAGATCTGGCGAAGTGGGGGGAGGAAATATCTCAGGGTACGCAGGAGTGCAGATGAGGCGTTCGACGAAATGCCTACAAGAGCACCTCGCAGTCGCCATCGAGCAGCGAGCATTGATTGCGCGCGGGCCCGCTGCTCGCCCAGCCACAACCGTCACTCACGGCCTTGTCCGTTTCTCCTCCCGCGCGTATCACACCGCCTTTTCAACCGACGTCACGCTTGCTTTGAGATTCGTTTTCTTTGTTCCCTTTCAGATTAGTCACGGCTGACCGTTGGTTTTCTTTGGTTCAGACTTTTTTTGATATATATATATATATATACAAAATTCTCGTTTTATATAAAATAATAATAATAATAATAATATGAATATTTTTCTTCAATTTGTTAGATTTAAGAAAAAAATTTAATTCTCATATTTACATAAGATTTGAAGATTTGCATGTATGTATATAATATTATTATTATTATTATTATTATTATTATTATTATTTTACAAAGTGGACAAGCCACGTAATTATGGACGTACACAAAATCAAAAAATGAACATCCAACTCTATATTCTCACTTAGAGAAGTAAGGTTCAGCCGTTCAGGTGACAAGTTTGAGCCCACACTAATGACCCGAAACCATCAATTATTATAAAAAAAAAAATTAAATTTAAAATAATAAAAATTTTCTACATCAACTTTATGTAAGTGGCCGGTGCTGCCGTGAGAGCTTCTAGGGAAAAAAAAACACTTATATTATGTAATAACCTATATTCAAAATTGAGAAACAAACAATGATTAAAATATATATGTAGCAAAATGATTTATTTTATAAAAGCAAGCATTAAAATTGTTGATTATGAAAGAAATACATGATTTAATAAAATATTTTCATGGAAAAAAATTGTAAAAAATATGAGTATTTGGTGTCATCAAAAAGGCATGATAGTGACGTGACATAAACTCACAGTAGGGGACCTTAATGGGCTTGACTTTCTTGCCCGTTCTCTTTAATGTGTTTTATTGTGCTGTCCTTGAAAGCCCATTAATGACTGATCCCGGATCCTAAAGCTAGATGGGCCCCAGCCCATTCAATATTTTTGTATATTAATATATATATGTATAACTAATAATTGCATCTAATTATTACTGATAAAATTAAATATTTTGTTTTTTAAGTGTCATAGAACATGATACAGCCAAACAAAAAATCTCTCCAATTTTTAATGAATTAAAATAATTTTTTCTTCATAAAATGGGCAATTTACATGTGCACATTCAATTTATGTGCTCTCATAAGAGATTTGCTTGCAACCTAACTTCCACACCTATGAGATCTTTTGATATTATCGAGTCCGTTTCAAACTCTCATTAATAAAAATCCTTATATTTAATTATATATATATATATATTGTAATTTCCTGATTAATATATAATGAAAATTATATCAAATTAGTACTGATAAAATTAAATATTTCCATATTTAAATTCTGATTTATTATTATTATTATTATTATTATTATTATTATATATATATATATATATATATATATATATATATAAGCCAATAAAATTTAAATCCTCGACAGATGGGAGGTAATAATTATTATTATTAAATAAATATAAAACATGTTTTTTTAAA
The DNA here is from genome assembly GCF_009730915.1 of Dioscorea cayenensis subsp. rotundata. Taxonomy (NCBI): domain Eukaryota; kingdom Viridiplantae; phylum Streptophyta; class Magnoliopsida; order Dioscoreales; family Dioscoreaceae; genus Dioscorea; species Dioscorea cayenensis. The sequence continues at coordinate 109,795 of NC_052495.1, read as the reverse complement.
AAATAAACCTTATAAAAAAGATTGGTGGAAGTTTTTTTTGCATCATGGAAGAGGTTACAGCCAAACATAATAAACAAAATTTTTATGCATAGGTTTGATACGCAAATTTTGAGATATAATATAACACAATTTTTTTTTTTTATTTGATTTATAAATTTATCAGTTGTGCTGTACCACAACTCTTTGTAGTGTCATATGCTACTTGTATTGTTGTTAATTATGTATCAAACTGAATATGAACTAAAATAAGATTTTTATTAATAATTAATTAATGCCTTGAAAATCAAAATTAGGCAAAATTATTAAATTAATAGACAAAAATAAAATTAAATTAAAAAAATTTTAAAAATTGGCCTTCATCGTGTATGCCACATCAGCATCCATCATCCACCAACTTGTCCATACCATCAATCAAAACCATATCTCGAGGCAATCCAACGGTGGATTAGGCCTCGAGCGCTAAAAAGCATATCATTCTCCAAACCGTCGCCTTTGTGCTGTGAATGCGTAGTGCTCCACATGCTTTCCACTCTCGCCTTTACAGAAACGCAAAGCCCAGAGAGAAAGAGCAAAAGATCCAAAAGTCTAATCTTTGTACGAAGTCTTCCAATATAATCATCCATTCTTTTGAGTTTCATTGTGCGCATCTGCTCCTGGTATGTGTCTAATCTTATTTTGAGTTTCATTTTGTGTCTGTATGAATTCAAGCGAGGAGTTTGATTGTAATGTTGAAATTTGAGGAAAATTTGAGTTTTTGATTGCATTTTATGGTTTTTATGTGGTGTATGATGTTGTTGAATCTTTCATGGGAAAGATTGTTCAGTGGAGTTCGGATCCGTTTTGTGTTTGTTTGACTTCGAGCAAGTGGTTTGATTGTGATGTTGAAAATTTAGGAAAAATTATGTCTTTGATTGAAATTTTTTATTTTCATAAGGTGTTAGGAACTCGCCTAGTGCTTAAAGTGGAAAGGAATTGAGATCCAGGAATTGTTTGTGGTGTTTCCCTCATGATTGGTAAAAAGGTTGTTTTTTTCCCTCTATCTTTTGTTGTTTATTTAGAGAAGGATGCTAATTTATTGAATGATTATGGTGTGAGAGAGTTGGTGGAAGATTTGTGTGTTGGAAGTATTATTACAGCTCCAGTGATCATTTCTATCTTTGAAGACAGTATAGCTAATAAAAAGGAAGATAGAAGTATTTATGCTGTAGGGTTCTGTCAGTGTATATCCTCTTGCTATGGCTGTAATCCTCCTTCAATATGATCTTTTGAGTTTCATTATGTGTTTGTTTGAATTTGAGCAACTAGCAGGATCATAGTGTTGAAAGTTGAGGAGAATTTGAGTTTTTAATTGTCTTGTTTGGTTTATATAAGGTGTATGATGTTTTTGGATTCAAAGGAAAGCTTGTGCAGTGTTTGCTGGTGAAAGGAAATGAATTGGGATCTGTTATGTGTTTGCTTGAATTCAAGCAAGTGGTAGATTATGATGTTGAAAATTTAGGAAAAATTATGTCTTTGACTAAAAGTAGTAATTTTTATATTGTGTATGATTGTGTTGTATTAATAGAGGATGCTTGTGTTGTGCTTACAAGGAAATGAGATCTAGGAATTGGTAGTTGAGTTTGATTTCGGCTTGTCGTGTTCTCCTTTAGCTTGAATGGGAAAAGAAATTTTTTTGGCCTCTTGTTGTGTTATGTAGGATTGTCATGGTGAGAGAGTGTTGGTGGAATACAGTCTGGAAACTTTAGCAATTCCAGTGTCATTTATCGATAAACATAGTATCTCAATCAATAAAAGGAAGTAATGCGGTGAAATTCGGTTTGGAAGTTGTTATGTGTTTGTTTGAACTCAAGCAAACAGTAGGACTATGATGCTGTATGTGTAGGTATAAAATATGTGTCTTCGATTAAAGTTGCGATTTCTTGAAGGCATATGATACTATTGAATTATTAGAAGATGATTACGTAGTGCTTACAATGGCTAGGAAATAAGATCCAAGAATTATTACTTTGGTTTGATTTGGACTTGAAATGCTTTCGTTTTAACTTCTTTTTCCAGGTAACTTTTGTTTGTGGTATATGCAGAAGGTTTGTTCTGTGATGGTCAGTTATATGCTTATGTCTGAGCATATGGAACACTTAATTAACTTGTATGCCTTTTGCTACAAGAAGTTCTATTTGGTGGTTTTGTTATCAACTGGTGATTATGATCCATGTGAAGGATGATATGGGAATTCATTCATGCACTGTAAGATCTTTTATTTAGAATTAGTTGTTTTGCTTTTCTGTTTTTCGGCATTTAGAGTTTCTTTCTTGGCAGAAGGATTTATTGTCCTGAAATAGTTGGCTGAAGGGCTTGTGGAGCAGTCCCGAAATATTTCGCATACAGTTTCATGCTTATCGATTGTGCCATCTTATGCAATTAGGTGTAAATTCAATGTATCACTTGATTTTTACAAAATTATTTTTGCTTCCATGCTTGTATCATCAAATTTTCCCCAAGACTTCTGATTTGTTTTTCCTTGCAATATTTGTGACAGTTAAAATCAGATGCAGCTCTACCACCATCCATACTCAATGGACAGTCAGAAAGTCCGGTTAGCACTGGAAGAGAGGGGCATTGATTACACATCATACCATGTCAATCCTCTCACCGGAAAGAACATGGAAGTTTCATTCTTTCGCATGAATCCATCTGCCAAAATTCCGGTCTTCAAAAATGGGTCTCACATTATTTATCGAACCATCGACATCATTCAGTTACTCCCTTTCTCCATCATCTTTTAATTTCATTCCTTGACTTGTGAAATTCATAGAAGGAGATTTTCTTTTGTGCAGGTATATTGACCGACTCGCCGTCTCTTTAAGCGGTGAAGTTAATGTGTCCGGTGTGGAAAAGGTCATCGAATGGATGCAGAAAGTTGATGGCTGGAATCCGAAAATGTTTACCCTCTCTCACATTCCAGACAAGTATCGAAATTTTGTCTCCAGATTCATTAGGCGGGTGATTATTGCTCGAATGGCCGAATCTCCTGAACTTGCCAGTAACTATCATGAGAAACTCCGAGATGCCTACGAGACAGAGGACAAAATGAGGGACCTTGACACCGTGCAAGAGAGTGAGGAAAAACTTATCAGGCTTCTCGATGATGCAGAGATGCAACTGGAGGAGACAAGATACATTGCCGGTGACGAGTTCACTCTGGCTGATACAATGTTTGTGCCAGTGCTGGTGAGGATAACACTACTGAACCTCGAAGAGGAGTACATCAATTGCCGGCCAAAGGTAATGGAGTATTATCAATTGGTGAAGCACAGAAATAGCTACAAGGTAGTGATCGGAAAGTATTTCTCAGGATGGAGAAAACATCGAACTATCCTGAAGACCTTGTGCTTTATTTGTATACGGAGCTTATTCAGAGCTTACTGAAATTTCGGATCGAGTTCTCAAATGTGATTGGAATATGTTGGCTCGTCAAGACTTTGAGCTCCTCCTACTTTTTTGCCAATGGAAGGAAGCGATAAAAATAGCATTCGATCGAGTACGTCATGCCGATCTTTCGATCTCTCATTGTGCATCTTACTTATCTGCAATGCTTATGTTTGTGTGAATTACATTATGTTGTTCAGAATCTGAATAATTATTGAGCCTTGTAAAGTTGATTATTTGTTATAATTCTTGAATTTGGTGAGAAATTTTGTTGTTCAAAACATTGTTGTTGCCAAAGTTTGGATGATAAATACATGTCATTATACTAATAAATGAAATATATATATATATATATATATATATATCATTATCATGCTCTTAAATAAAGCACATGGATGTGAAACTTCGTCTGTAGCTATTAACATTGAAATGGTTCACTATCTACAGTCAACAGTGATAGAAACGGATCAAATGTCCCTTTTTTCCAATTAATAATTAAAAACAAAACCATGTGGAATGCTTATATATTGTTGAATTTCAATAATAGAGTACCTCTTTTGTTTCTTTTTTGATTAATCTATGTTATTTATTCACTTTAAAAAAAAAAGAAAGTTTTTTAATGTATATTCATAACATTAGATCTAATTTATACTCTCTAGCTTCATTTATTAATAATTTAGAGCTCATTATCTTAGTAATGTATTGGGCTTAGTGGAATATATATATATATATATATATATATATATATATATATATGTAAGGGTTGATTATCAAGGAACATTCTACGAACATTATCTCATAAGCGTTGGATTTCAATCCAACAGTTTCATTGAATGAACAGTGAAAAATTAGATATACAATCACTTTTACAAATAGTGCTATACAATAAGAAGTGAAAATTACAGTACTTCAATTCATTCCTTTCCTTGTCTCTTTCTACCCTCTGTGGACATTCATAGAATGTCTGCAGAGGATGTAATACATATGTAAATAAATTTATTTTGGAAAAAAAAAATATCCGTTTGTTAATGAGTTAAACTAATGTGGAGCGAGTATACCATGAAACAAAAGGCCTTTTGATCTTCTGGCTTCTAATCTTTGGAATTAATTATATTAATTTTTCTCCATTTGATTATTCCTAGACCAAGCATGTCATGCAACTATGGATGAGACCAAAGTAAGGGCTAGGAACTGTTGATTAATGCCCTACATGTGGGGTACATAGACCACCGAATTCATGACAACATGTTTTGTTGGGTAGCATGTAACTCTCTGATTTTGATTAAAATATATATCCATATGACCAATATACAAGTTTAATCTCTTTTAATCTTAACTTTTGTTAAGTAGATTGTCATAAACCACTTATTAAAATAAAATCACAGTTGACATAAATTAGAAGTAGAGTATAAGTCTAAAGAAAGTAATAAAGGTAATGTTAACATGCTAAAATTAAAGTCCGCTTAATTATTTATAATTATCATTTATTCTAGCTTAATTATTAATGCATATAGTTTGATAATTAATATTATGTTAACATGCTAAATCTAGTTGAGAAAGTTCTATCAAGCTTGGTTGTCTTTCTACTAAAATATTTAGTAATTATGACAAAAGTGGGAGTACTTATTAGCTACTTTAATTTCCTTGATTAATCTTTTTTTATTATTATATAAAGAAGATGTATAAGTATAATGGACAAACCAACAATAGAATAAGAAAAATAAATAAATAAATCAGTCTCGGTTCAACAACTTCCTTAATTTATGGAACAACAACTTCCTTAATTTATGGAACAAGATCCAAACACCAAACTCAAACATTAATGTATTTTATTCAGAGAATAACTAATAATTTATACATCCAAGAGAGTGAGAGGTGAACAGTTGGTTAATTAGAAAATTAATAATTGTAAAATGAGTATAAGAGTAACATGAGTTGAAATTTAGAAGAAGAAAATTATTTTAAAAAATCAAATAGAAAATTTGATTACAAATTTTGTAAGGGGGGGAAATTATAGCTTATACCAATGAAATAAATATGAATTTTTATACATAATTTTATCATTCCATCATATTTATCTTATAACTTTGTAATTCACTTAATATAAATTAGAGTTATTTCTACATTTTACAACAGCTTATAAATACTTGCCATGTAATAATACAAAGTGATTCAAACTATCGATATATTAATTATCATAATGTAATGTGGTATAATTATATAAGAATCTTTCATTTAAAAGAATTAAAAATTTAATTAACTAAATTGAAAAATATTTAGGTTTTATAAAAAGGAATTCAAGATCAAAGAGGAGACACTGAGAATAAAGAAAAACAAATTTTGTCATGAGATTCCAAGACCAATAGAACATACAACATGTAATTACAAGAGTTTTAAGAGACATGCATGCTCCACGTATGCATGCATGCATGCATGCACGTACGTACGTGTGCCACTCTGCATCTCAACAAAACCCTAATTGCATTTCTAGATCTAATTCCTTTTTGGTTCAGTGAATTGGGAGCATCACAGCTTGTCTCCAATTTAATTACAAACTTATCATTTTTATTTATTTATTTATTTATTTATTATTTTCCTCTTTAGTTTTTGGTTTAGGGTTGGGGAAACTTCTTAGTCATTGATCTAAAATATTTTCAATCGACACATTGACATTGTATTTATATATATCTCACTTTTAAAAAATATATCGTGCAACTTAGATGGAGAGCGAAAGAGATCTTCTTCCGAAGGGGGGGGGCCAAGTTATCAGTAAGATATTACTATAAAAAAGTTTGAAGTCTAACTTTAAGTCAGAACTTATAAGGCAAAGTGTAGTCTCACGTAGACAATTTTTTTATAAGATAATTTCAGTTTAATTTTTTTATATATAACATTTAATATTCACTATTTATAGTCACTAATTATATTTTTAATGTTTACAGGTCATTTATGGCAATAAATATTATAATGCAAAAAACCAAAGGAAAAAAATTATTTATCTAATAATTATAAATGAATGAAATTAATATTTAACAGTCAAAATAAAAAAATATTAAAAATAATGAAGAATTTAAAGGCAGAGATATTTCCATTTAAAAATTAAAAAAAGAAAGTTTGTCCTGTACCCCTTATAAAATTGCTAATATTCACAAGTGAAATACTATATTCGCTTGTGTGTGTATATATATATATATATATATATATTATACACTTTTATTTTTCGTCCAACTGATTTATATTACTATATATATAACAATAATTTATAAGGTACATAAGTAATTATAATATTTACAAAGATCTAATGGTAATTATTTATTTTATGAACTAACAATTAAAAAATTGTCATCAAAATCAAAGTACAGAATAATAATCAACCAATTTAGTTCCGATTAATATATATATATATATATATATATATAAGAAAGTTAATAAATGAGATGGAGGTATCATGTGAAAGTGCACAAAGAGACAAAAAGAAGAGCGTGAATGAATGAGTCCAAGTGTGACCGACCATATGAACCCTTCCAACATGATCTCATGACAAGACCCTCTTTGAACGATTCTCACACATGCCTTGACACCCAACCTCCCTCCTCTCATTTCAATCACATTTTAATCTCATATATTATCCACCATATATATATATATATATATAATTGCATATTAATATTTTTTTTATAAGTTAATATTCATTTATTACTGGTGTAATTACCTAAGCTTCAAAAACAAGTAATAATGTTATTTCATTCCGTATTGGGTATACACATTGCTAAAAATTGATTGTTTAGTTTATGTACACTCACTCAGTGAATTCTAAATAATGAAAGTATCCATAATACATTTTTTGCAATGGAACCAATATTATTATATTAAAAGCTCTTTAATTTTAGCATTAATCATTTATTATCTTGTTTTTTATATTTTTTTAAAAAAAAAGACTTTATCTACAAACTTATAAAAATTAACTTCGAGATGAACTAAAATTATATCATGATGTTAAAGCGTTATTTCATTGATTAAGTTGATATTAATATTATTCACACAACAACAAAAAAAATATTTTGTATTTTTGCAATAGAATGTATTTTTAATGATCCACAGCTAATTTGAGTCCTTTTTTAAGATTTAAAAAGAAAACAAATTTGAGTTCTTTTTTAAGATTTAAAAAGAAAACATTTATCTACACCCTTTTTATCATGTGATTCTCGTAATAAACATTTCCATTGAATAAATGGCATCATCATTCTTCATCTTGACAAGAATAATTTATAATGCATGATCTGAATCTATTTGTTGTAAATCATATGGCCTGAATTATGGTATGGGTGATTAAATAGTATGTGCTTTTTTTCTTTTTCTTTTTTTTTTGTTAATTGTTTTAATTAATTAGAATAAGAACAATTCGGAAGGCATGCAACAAAGTGAAGATAACAAAGAACATGCAGTCATGTTACTTCTCTAGACATAACACATGGTTGTGAGACTAACTTGATTTTGATAGGGTGGCCCCATGCTTTCATTAATACCATCTTTTTTTATTTTCCTAGAGTTAGTTTTTTTTTTTTTTAATTACTTTTCTATTATATATTTCATTATTTATACCATCATCTTGCATGACATGATATTTTAACTTATCTCCTCACTAAAAACATAAACACCAAGGCCTGATAGTGGCCGACTCAAGGGTAAGGCAAATGAAGCAATTGCTTTAGGCCCCCAATTTTTTTAAAGTCTCATCTTTAATTTAGATTTTTTTTAACAATAATTTTAACAACTCAAAATTTTGAAGGACTCCAAGTAATTATTGTAATATAAAAATATTTTAATTTATTATTTAATTAATGTTTTATAATCCTAGTTAACTTTTAAAATTTTCAATAATATCATAAAATATTAAATATTTTAATTTTAATGATTAATCAGTATCATATCTTCTTTAACTAATTATTAAAAATATTATTCTGATCCTCTAGATATTTTTTATGCATTTTTCCTCCAAAATTAATATAATATTTATTAATTTTAATTATAAATAAGAGCTTTTATAGTTTTTATATTGTTGCAATTTTCTTTTTTTGTTATATTTCCACTTTGTTGAGTTTTGCTTATAAATTTTAAATATATTCCTTCATCACAAGTTACATGTAAAAAATTAAATAAACATCTCAAATAGGTATGTATTAAAATTAAATTTTATTTAAATTTAATTATTATTAAAAAAAAAAAATTTATTCTTAAATTTTATTTTAGGCCTCTGGTTACCTTGAGCCGCCACTGGCAGATACTAAAAAATCAAAAAGTTGTTGATAATCATTATTTTTAAATTCATCAAATCGCATTTCTAATTTTACAAATTTTAACTATTAAATTTAAATTAAAATAAAATCATAAAATCAGCCGGCCCTACCACTACTGGTGCCCCGGGCCTATTCTTGTTATTCTATTAAAATCATGATAGCGCATGATGTATAAAAAATTTAAAATAATAATTAAAAATAATAATTAAAAAAAGGGAATATATTATCGGAACGAAACTATATTAGAAGCTTTTAGTAATTTTCTCTTATTATTATTATTATTATTATTATTATTATTATTATTATACATCACTTATTTTCTACTACTCAATCATCCTTGAGAGATACAGAAAATGACACATAGATTTTCCTTTTTTATGAATGACGAGATTAAAGACGGAATTTTCACTTGGTTAAATTTTATAAGGGGTTTTACCTGATACTCCCTGTTAAACCTCAAAATTACTCAAAATTTGTCAATTATACATACACACGTAATAAAAAACGTATAATATAAATAAATAAATAATATACTTTACTATTTACTATTACAGAGGGATCTAAGGGAAGTTGAAAGATTCTATCTCAACCATTAGGCGTAATCTGGAGTTTTTAGATCCTCAAGTGTTGGCATCTAGGGAGACTCCACCAACTGAGGATGTTCAAGGTCAGACCACGGATTAGATTTCTTTTGGATGGCCTTGAGGATGGTCTTTGTTCCTCATAATGTTTTTAGACTGTTATATCACAGTTAGTGGTATGGTGTTGTCTTCCTTTTTGTCTCTTTCACCTTTAGTTCGTGAAAATTGTTGTACTGGTTCTTGTTTTAATTGGAGTGGTTTATCTACATTTTAATAAATAAATAAATAAATAAAAACACTTATTCTCAACTATTCAATGGTCCTTATAGAAAATGACACCTATATTTTTATTTATATTTACATAAAAGATGCCGTTAAAGTTTAACTTCTTACCTTCAAACTTTATAAAAATACTAAATTATTTATTAAAATTAAAAAATATTAAAATATTAATGACTTTTTAATCTATTTGCATTAAATTTTTTGCTTTTATTATTTATATTCTTGTTAAAAAAAACTGGTATATTACTTGTGAATATGCCTTAGAATATAAAAAAAAATTAACAAAGTTGTGGTGGGAAAAATGTAAGTAATTTAAAAACTTTTATAGGGTATAGCCAATAAAAATATCAATCATAAACATGTCGATTGAGTGGGACCCAAAGTTTGTGTTTTACTGTTTTTCATGGCTATCATTATTTTAATTAAATATTTTTTTAATAAATTATATATTTTGCATATCCACCAATCATATCTCCATAATTAATTTTCAAATAAAAATAAAATAAAATAAAATAAAATAAACATTAAAAGTTTTGCAAGACAAATATGTTTGAATTTGCAAGTATTTTAAGATCAAATCTTCTCATAAATATCACAAGATTGTCTGATTTTTTTTTTTTCCAATTAATAAAGAATAAATTATTATTTTCCAAAATCATGTGATATGTATATATATAATCAAATCAAACACAAGAATCAAAGTGAAAGACACCAAACTCAAGGAATAGATTCTGAAAACCTAATTCAATCAACCAAATCAAAGATTGAAAGCAAATTAAATTTCTATATCAAAACCTAATTAAAGTGTATAATTATAAATATACCCCTATAAAACTCGCAAATTTGTGTTTACAACAAAACCATAATTTTAAATATTAGTCAAACATAAATTTTTTAATAAAAATTAATGGTATACAATTAAAACAAGAAACACTTATTAACTACTAACCACTAAATTATTTTTAACCTATAAATATGTATTTTATTGCATAAATGTACATATTTTCTGTGAGAGTAAAACAAAGCCTACATTGTTAAAACAAAAAATCTATCATAATTAAACACCACTAAGATTTTCCTGAACCAATAACAATCTTTTCATGAGACAGATTTGAATTTTAGTACACTCAAAATAAAGGTATAAGTGTGTTGTTGTAGTAATTCAACACATATGCACTCTTCGATAATTGGTTTTTCTATATTTTTGGAAAAAAAAATCTTATTAAACTAAGAATATGCATTTTTACAGGGTTATATATGCAAAATTCCCCACATAATTAAGCACTGTTAAAGCAAGAAATCTGTCCTAATTAAATACACACTAATTAGCATTTAATAACTAAAAATGGGAGGCAATTAAAGAGAAAAAGAGAGAGAGAGAGAGAGAGAGAGAGAGAGAGAGAGAGAGAGAGGAGGAGGAGGGGGAGATGAAATTCAAAAGCCAATAAATTTGGGAGGAATGAATCATTGAATCCATGAATCCAGTCATGGCCATTGACAAGGCACAAGAACAACCATAAGAGCAAAGCATGGAGACAAAGCACCCACCTTTAGCTTCGTTGCTTCTCCGAAGCATGGTATCCATCCATGTGATTTTGTTCCAATAAAGCCACAGAGAAGCAAAGAAGAAGAAGAAGAAGTAGGAGGAGGAGGAGGAGGAGGATGAAGATGGGGAAAGAGGACGAGGAGAAGCAGGGAATGGTAGCAGAGTTTGGGAAGAGAGCAGCTAAAGAAGAAGAAGGGAGAACAGTAATGGTGGGTGTTAGGATGGACTCACAGAGTAGAGAGCTTCTCACTTGGGCTCTTGTCAAGGTTGCTGCTCCTGGAGATCGAGTGATTGCTCTCCATGTTCTTCCTTCAAGCTCTATAGGTTCTGATTTTGTTTTCAAAATCTCATCTTTTGGTTCAAAAATAAAAAAAGTCTCATCTTTTTTCTTGTTGTTTTGATTTCAGAGGTTTCAGAAAAAAATGGCAAGTGTTCTTCTTTGATTTCGTTGGTGAAATCGTTTGATTCTGTTCTTGCAGTTTATGAAGGTTTCTGCAATTTAAAGCAGGTATTTTTTTGATATTTTTACAGATGAAGTTTGAAACTTTTTGGGGGAATTTCAGAAATTCCGATGGTTTACCAATTTTTCTGCAGATTGATTTGAAGCTGAAGATTTGTAGGGGATCATCAATCAGAAAAGCTTTGATTCGAGAAGCCAAAGCTTATTCTGCAACTAAACTGATTCTTGGAGTTGCCAAGAATCCCAGCATCCTTGGGTAGTTCATCTTTGAGTTCCTTTTTCCTCTTCTCTTATGATAAATCATCTTGAGTTCTAATGGCATCATGTTCAATAAATCAACCAGATCATCATGGATTTCGATTGCAAAACATTGTGCAAAAAAACTCCCTCTTGAATGCTCAGTGCTTGCAGTGAACAATGGGAAGGTTGTTTACCAAAGAGAAGCATTGCCGGCCTCTCAATGCCAAGGTTTTTGTTATCTTCTCAGTGTCGTTGTTCTATATCTCCTTTTAATCCATTATCTTGAAGTTCCCTGTTGTTTATATATCCAGAGAAAAACAAAGCTGACAATAAGAACAAATCTGGGAGAAACAGTAGTGCTCCAGAGAGAAAAGAGGAGCGCTCTTTGGCTTTAGTTCCGATGAAAAAGTCATTGGAGATGAGACCTGGATGGTCTCTGCTGAGAAGAGCCATCATGAATGATCGGAAAACTTCAACGGAGAAATCTAAGATATCAGTGTTTCAGTGGGCAATGTGGTTGCCTAGCCGGTGGTCATTCTCGTCGTCAATTCACCCTGATCGCAAGCCGACAAATCCAGAGTTAGATCCTTCAGTGAATTGCAATGAAGAGAACAATGTCGACGAAGACGAGGTGAAAATTCTCGAGGAATTACAATCTCTTCAAGTGAAGTATTCATCCATTTGTAGATTGTTCAGCTACCAGGATCTTATGGACGCAACATCAAACTTCTCAACAGGTTCGGCTTTGTATCTACTTGTTCTTTGAATCATGAAATGAATTTGAATCTAATTTTAGTCAGATATTTGCAGAGAACTTGGTAGGGAAGGGAGGCAGCAGCATGGTTTACAAGGGCTGTCTCTCAGATGGCAGAGAATTAGCAGTAAAAATCTTGAAGCCTTCTGAAGATGCATTGAAAGAATTCACTTCGGAGATTGAAATCATCACCTCACTGAATCATAAGAACATCATATCGCTTCTCGGTTTTTGCTTCGAGAACAACAATCTCGTATTGGTCTATGATTTCCTGTCCAGGGGTAGCTTAGAAGAATGCCTTCATGGTAAGCCATTTTATTATTTGGTTACTTCTCTTTCTTTCTATATATATGTATATCGTTCTTGTAGATCATTTAATGTAGCAAACTTCAGGTGAGCAAGAGAGCAAGATTGGCCTCAAATGGATCGATAGATATAAGGTGGCGGTTGGGATAGCCGAAGCACTAGATTATCTACATGGCAGTGGTAATGCTCAACCAGCAATCCATAGGGATGTTAAATCCTCAAACATCCTTCTTACTTCTGATTTTGAGCCACAGGTATGAAGTCCTAATGTCCTATACAATCTATTTGCCATGCTTACCGACAATTATCTTCTTTCCATCCTTCAGTTGTCGGATTTCGGTCTTGCAAAGTGGGCAACAGCATCAACATCTTCCATAGCATGTCGTGATGTTGCCGGAACATTCGGGTTTGTATCCTCATTGTGCTATCAAAGACCGGTTTTTAAAGTTTAGACTGTTTTCAAGAGGAAGTAAAAGAATTATGAATGGCAGGTACCTTGCTCCGGAATACTTCATGTATGGGAAAGTCACTGAAAAAATTGATGTCTATGCCTTTGGAGTTGTTCTTCTTGAGCTTCTTTCAGGAAAGAAGCCAATCAACACAGGATGTTCCAAGGACCAGGAGAGCCTTGTTATGTGGGTAAGTTCTCTCGCCTTTCTCAATTATCGATTGCCAATTTCTGATCATGAAATGAACACATTCACAGTAAATAATTTCATGTTATCTTGATTTCAGGCCAAGAAAATCCTACAAGAAGGAAAAGCAAAACAACTTGTGGATGGATCTTTGGGTGATGATTACGACAGTGATCAAATGGACAGGATGATTCTGGCTGCCACCCTTTGCATTCAACGAGCTCCTCATTCTCGGCCTCGAATATCAATTGTATGACGAAGTTTCCAATTCCTGAACCTATTCAAACTTTTTCTGTATTTATTGGTTTCTTATTTCTGGTGCATTGTGACACGGTATCGCGAAAACAGGTCTTGAAACTTCTTCAAGGAGATGATGATGTTCTCAAATGGGCGAGATCACAAGTCAGTGCCTCCGAATGTTCTGATGATTTAGATGAAGTAACAAATCCGACTCCAGATATTCAATCATATATAAACCTCGCATTACAAGATATAGATGAAGACTCGCATTCAGTTAGTAGCACAGAACCTTCTGTTGATTTTATAACGGGAAATACTTCACTAGAAGATTACTTGCAAGGGAGATGGAGCCGCTCATCAAGTTTCGATTGAAATCATTCGGGATTATTTATGAGGTGTTATGGAATGAGATGTGGTGTGCAAGAGCCCTCCTCCATGGCCTTCTTCTCATGAACATGGTGGTCTTTTGTGATGGTGTTTGCTTCTATTGAAGCGCCATTTTGATGACAAGTCTCATCTTGTTGTTTTTATTACAAGAGGGTGAATGTAAATAAAATGCATTCCAAGAATGAATATGACAACACATATTCATTGTTTCTATATAACAGCATCATCAAACTTCCAAATCTTTTGATATCATTGTGTCAAAAACCGAAAAAACTGCTTCATCAAACATCACAATGAATGTGCAGAGAATCAAATTTTGATACCATTGTTGCAAGAAAGGTAGATATAATGAACACCAATTCGTATTCACTGTCTCAGTCTAACAGAGAGAATCAAACTCTGATACCATTCTGTTCTTCAAACATTGTATCCATAAAAATATGATATTTACGGTCACATTCTGCAAGCCACATTCTTCGAAGATTGTATCCATAAAAACACTATTTTTATGGTCACACTCTGCAAACAAGCGAGAAAGAATCAAACTCTGATACCGTTGTTTTCAGTGAGCCGTGTCAAAAGAACGAAGAACTGATTCAAGTAAGAACCGAGTATGATCATCCAAAGGAGACTCCGGAGGATCAGAATGGGAAATGTTGAGAAGATAAAGCTTCTTAGAAGCCACAAATGCAGCTGAAAAAATCCTCTTAATTCCTCCCCTTGTGCTATCCAATACATACTCAAACTCATAAACTGGTATTCCATCTTCATTTGATCTCTCTCCCACTTTCACAATCTCTGCAGCTCTTGTGCTTTCCTGCAAAATCAACACCAATTTGTTTTCAATTTCAAATCTTTGAAATAATTCCGAATTCCAAACTTCAAATTCACTTGAAAATTTCACCTTTTTTCTCTCGGCCTGAATGAGCTTCTCGGCGACGAACTCCGGAGAGCCGAAGTCTCGCAGAGAAGAGAGCCGCACTGGGTTCACTACCACGCCGATGTTATTGCTCCCCTTCCCTTTCTCTTCGAACAATGCTGTCGCCCCGGCCTTCTCCACCTTCGTCCATGCCTCCGGCACCAGAAGCTCGAACCCTTCCGCACGATCGGCGTAGGGTTTCAGATCTTCAGGCGAGGGTTGAGCAGCGACGGGAATCAAGGTTGGGATGGGAGAGAGGGAGAGGAGGATTAGGGTTCTTCTTCTCCAGATATTGGGAATGATGGGAGGGTTCAAGCTGCGGCGGCGATCGGGACGGCGAACGCCGGCGATGGCCGGCGGAGCGCAGCAACGGCGGAGGAGAAGATGAGTGGTCATTGTTTCAAGCTTTTGGGTTATTTTGGATTTGATTTGAACTTGTGCTGGAGTTTTTATGATTAACACCCTTTGTTTTCTGATAATTATTATTAACTCTTTTGTTTTTGTTTTTTTAGCTAATAAGAACCAATGGAATTGTGACACGTGTAAGGTTGAGGTTAAGGAACTCGATCTTTTGGTTTAAAAACTCGCGGGTTTTCTCACACATTGACTCCAAATCCACACGTGAAGCTTTCGAAACCCTAATTCTCTGCAGCGTCTTCCGAAGTATAATTCTTGTGATCTTTGAGGTCATTGATCCCAAAATTTCTTGTGTTTTCATTTAATTTAATGGTTTATAGCTCTTAATCTGACTATTTCGGATGTTTTTTTTTTTTTCACTCTTGGATGTTTAGGGCAAAGAGTAAAGAGATTTTTCATTGTTCTTACTTCTTAAGCTGAAAAGCAGCAATTTTTTATATAGTATTTATTTCTTTGATTGTTGTTATTCGGTGGTTTGCTCATGTTCTAATAGTTGAAATAATCATCGTAAGTCGGTTGAGTGTTATGCTTGCTATTAAAAGTCTTACATATATATATATATATATATATATATATATATATATATATAAAATTCCATAGTTTCCAATGATGTTTTTTAAAATTGAGCTTTTTTAGTGAAAAAGAAGCGATTTTTCCATTGATTTTTCTTATTTATTTCTGCAACATTGTTGTTGCTTTTCAGTCGTTTGTTCATGGTTTAATATTGTCTTGAATTGTGCCTTTGTAATGGTTGTCTTTAGAATGAAACTTTAGTTTATTCTAACTTGAATGTCAATTCATGATTGGAATTGTGTTCTCATATGAATTAATTATTTCCTCTTTGTTTGACAACAGATTTTGTTGAAATGATTAGTCTCAGCAGATACTTCACCTGCAGTTTCTTGGCTTTTTTCGGTGCCATACTTCATGCATTTATCAGCAGAGAACAGTTATACCCTGCCACAGTGTATCTTTACAACTCCCGGATCTTCTTCTTCATAAGCCGAAACATGATATTTGCTCTTGTCTGCCTCCATCTATTTATATATATATATATATATATATATATATATATATATATAATAGTATAATATTAAAATATTTATAATATTAATATATTTAGGAAAATCATATTATAAAATTTATTAATATAAGTTTATTTTATATTAAAATAATATATATATATATATATATATATATATATATATATATATATATGATTTTTTATTTATGCTAATTTTATGTTAATTCATAAATGATATATTTTTAAAATTAATGTTTTAAATAACATTTATGATAGTTAAGGGACTTCCAAGACGACAATGTCTCATGGGAACTCATATTACTATTAAGGTTACTAAGGCTCGCACTCCAGGTGATTTTGCCTTCTCTTATTCAATACTGACACAATTTAAATTCATGAGATTATTTTTTTTTAACCTACGAATCGATTAACTTATTTGATGATATTCATTAAAATTAATTTATACATATATTTCAATTATTAATTCAATTTTGGATATTTATATATTTTTAAAGTAATTTTGTAAAACGTAGAGATGGGTTAATTTATTTACAAGTTACGGTATATTAAAATTAGGTTTTACCAATTATTTATCATTAGATTAAATCTAAAATTAATTTTTAAAAATAACTTTTTAAAATATGGGAAATATATTATCTTATTTCGTACTATATTATAATTAACTCTATTATTATTATTATTATTATTATTATTATTATTATTATTATTTCAAATTTAGTAAAATAAGTTTCCAAGCTATGAGGTAAGTTCTTTTATCTTATATTATATTAAAATATATTATTGTTCGTAAGCTATTTATATAAGAGGTTTAAATCCATAAAAGTTTTTTTTTAATATATTCAAAATTTGAGATTATTATTTAAAAAATAATAAAGTACAAAGGAAAAAAGTTGATTTTGTTAATTAAATGATCGTTAACAAGATATCGAGAATATTGAAAGTTAAATTGTGAGATTTTGTGAAAATAATATTTGGTAAATTTGATCACAAATTAATAAATCTGTATTATCTATATTCTATATTCTACACACACACAGATATATATATATATATATATATATATATATATATATATTAAAATTAGGAAAGTTTCATGCTATGCTATGTGGTCTCATTAAAATAATTTTCCACGAAATCATATAATATTATAACAATATTAAAATATTTATAATTATTTTTAATTTTCCACCAAAACTTTAAAAGCAAATTATAATTTTTAAAATATTTATAATTTTAAAAAGTATATTTTGATAATTTCAAATTTTAATAAAACTTTGATATAAAAATATCATTGAAATATAAATTTTAATTAATTGTAAATTATTATAGGGGTTGTATTACAACAACATGAAAATATTTATAATTTAGTTCTAAATTAATTACAAATTATCAAAGTGGCTGCCGTGCTAAACCATGAAAACATTTGTAATTTAGTCCTAAACTAATTATGATTTATTAAAGATACTAAATTATAAATAATATTTAGCATGAATCCATTCTTTATATATGATTTTATTATAACATTTTTTTATTAATTTACAAATGATAAATATTTTTTTATTATTTTAACTCCATTTGACTAAAAATGAAGCTAGAGGATTATTCATAATAATGAGAGAATTTATAAATAATTTTTAAAATTTTAGATTAAGTGTTTTGTTTCTAATATTATTATCAAAATTATAACAATTTTAGAGAATTCTTGGTTAATTCCCTTTTAATTTATAATATTTTAAAATTACAAATTAAAAATTATTGACTTTTTATAAAATTTATATTCAAATATACTTGTGTTACAACTAGTTATAAATTATAAAAACTCCATCTAAATTAATAAAATTTATTTATCGATATAAATAAATTATTCATTTATTGATAAATAAATAACATTTATAAATAATAATTTTTATCTGTTCCAACAGTATTATTTTATAGAGGTTAATTTTATTGTACACCCTAGCTAAAATAGTTAAACTAGTCTTATCCTATTATGTTAAATATTTATAGGTTTAAAATTTAAAATAATTCGATTTCATTAAAAAAAAAACACAGACTTAAAATAATTCTATAAGGGGACTATTGGATAGCCCAATGGTATGACACCAAAAATATAAGGGGGAGGTCATGGGTTCAAATCCTTCCCCCGACAGTACTGTTCATCGTATTGTTTATATACTGTTCACCCGAGATTCTTATACTATTCTCATACTGTACACATACTGTACACCCGGGTTCCAGTACTGTTTGGTACTGTTTGTATTCATATAAAAAGGCGCTTGTCGTCTATTATTCAAAATTCTATAAATTTAGAAAATACTATTTAGTGATAAGATTATGAATATTATCATTGCTATACATAGATTTCTATCTATCTATATATAGACATACAGATATCTATATATATATATATATATATGGATAGATAGATAGGTATCTATAAATATACATATATCTATATGTTTACACTTATCTATATATAACATAAAATACTATTTAGTGATAAGATTATGAATATTTTGAATATTATTATTACTATAATTATATCCCTCTCTCTCTCTCTATATATATATATATAGCAATATTCCTCCTCAATACTACAGTCACATCTAAAGTTGATAATTACCAAGAATCAAAACTCGTCAACATGTTACGTTTCCTCCATAAGATTTCGAAACTTGAAGAACCAGTCTCAGCTAACATTAAAAAAGCGTGTGAGAAATATGAGAAAAGCGCAGCAGCTGTAATAGTAAGAAGAGGGGAAATACAAATAATAGGCAGTGTAAAATTAGAAGAAAATCCAGAGAAAACAAGGACACATTTATCAATTGGACACGGGCCAAAGATATTGAAAGGCAATTTGATATTTGAAGGCTTTGCTCAAGATATTCAAGGTAAAATGATAGATGATTTTGAAAAAATTTTATTTGACACGAATGTTCAACAAGAACAGGTTGGATCAAAATAACATGGATGGATGGTTATTGCATCAAGAATATGGATGGAGGCAATATATTATATTATTTAGGTGTTTTGATTTATGGAATTTTGTTATTGCATTTTAGAAATTGATGTTTTGCTAAGTAGTTTCTTTTTATGAATTCTTGTTATTTAAAATAAGCAAAGATCAGAGCTTGATCAATTGGATCCATATATTTATTTAAATTTTGTTTCTTTTTTTTTATTATTTTTTTAGTTTATGCAATTTGTAAATAATTATTTCTTGAATTATCTTGAAGATGATTTATTTTTATATTAGCGAAGATCTTCATTATATTAGGTAACACGATCTAACATGCATATATTCTCTACTATATAGATACTCTTCTACCCTACATAGATCATTAAATCACATTATTACCTGTTAAATGACTAAACCAAAACCTTAGCATATACCTTTAAAAAGTTTTAGTGAACATTAAATTAATAATGTTTTTATATCTATATATATATCCCAAAAAAATATAACTACTTTTTATTCATTATTATATTGAAATAAAAATGAACCTTATATGGACAGTTTAGAAATTTAAATAATATTCTGTTTTATTATTGCATAATTTTTTAACATGATTTATAATATTTATTTTAATATTACTAAAAGAAAATCATATTTTTTGTTTGTGTCTTCTAAGAGAGAAATGTCTTATCCATATAATATAAAAAAATATAATATCATTATTAATTTTAGAATTTAATATTAATATCATAATTTAATAAGAAAAGACCTTAATTTATCATGAATTAAATTAATTTATTTTTATATTTTTTAAAATAAGAAGATTGTATCTATATTTTTAAAAGTTATAAATAAAAAATTTAATTCAATATATTATATTATCATTATTTTAAGAAGACCCATCATCTAGGGACGTCCCTAGATTTCAAATCTAGAGATGTCTAGCCATCGGATGGTAATCTGACGGCTCTTATCCTTATGAACAGTAAAAACCGCGTTCTACAGTGTTGTACAATGATCATAAACAGTAAAAAAAGTGTACAATGTCTATATAGACAATCAGCCATTGGATGATGATCCAATGGTTAAGATTTAAAACGTCCCTAGAATTCAAATCTAGGGACTTACCTAGATGATCTTTTTCCTTATTTTAATAGTATTATTATAATATGTTGTATATACAGTACATCTTAATTCTATCCCCTAAAATCACTAGGCCTTTAATTATGTTGATCCGCTGAGGTGTTTTGGCCACTGGTCCACGTTAACTCTCTTAACCCGCGAGTGAGCATACCATTGATCACCCTTTTCTATTTCTTCTCCAAGCTTGGGATTTCCAGGTGAGGAATTCCCACTCTGTAAGAGGTCGTTTGGTATGAAGGAAAGTAACAACTTTCCCTGAAAAGTTAAAGTTATGAAACGTTTTCATGTGTTTGGTTGAAAAATAAACTATGTAAAGTAACGGTCAATTTGCAATTGCTTCATGGAAAAGGATTCACAGGGAATAATGGTGTGAAACGGATTACATGAAAATATGAGACATGTAAAATTCCAATGTTACCCCTTTATAAAATAAAAATTCTTCTCTTCATCATGTCTTCTTTTTAAAAACCCTAACTATAGTGAAGAACTCCTCTACCGTTTTTTTCCTTTTCAAAACCCTAGGGCAAGGCAATCTCCATCGGTAAGTCCTATAATTTTTTATATATTTTTTTTAAGAATTCATTTGGGAAGCGTATTTCGTGAATTATCAAGTTCGGGTAATCAAATTTATCATAATAGAAAAGTATAAGTTAAATACCTACTTTTGCCTGGTATATAAGCAATTTTCTTAATTTATTTATATATAAACCATTGATTAATGTGAAAATTAAACAAAGTATGGTTTTCTTTTATTTTATTATTATTAAAAGGTAAAATTGAGAATAATCATAACTTTGCATGAAAAGCTTATTTATACCAAACAAATATTGAATTTGTTTTCCATGTATTTTAATTACAATATTCAAAATGCATACAAAACATTATATTGTTACTTTATAAGGAAAGTAAATGTAGAGAAAATTTTTACAAGAAAATACTTTACAAGGAAAGTGTTTCCTGTAAAAATACCAAATATGCCCTAAGAAGTGGGGATTGGGATAAAATCTCATTACCCACCCCACTTACATTTATAGATCTAATCCTACCCATCTATTTCTTTATATAACCAATGTAAATGTATCATTATTAGAAATTTCTAATGAATTGAATTCGTTCTTGGACCCTGTTTCATCATCGTCCTTTTTGAAAAAAAGGTGGATAAACTACTTCAATTAAAAGCAAAGAACGAAAAAACAACACGAGAACAGTGGAACATAACCCTACAAAAGTAGCCCCACACAAAACAACACGAGACCAGAAGTAATACAACACGAGGCAAGAACAACAGCCTCTACCCACCCCCCTAAGCTGAAAAAACAATCAACTAGCCAGTATGTGTATCAGGTCCAGCATCCTGATCAGACGCCCCACCATGCTCCTCCCCAATGGATGTAAGGAACTCCAGACTACACCTAATAGTAGAAGAGTGCTCCTCCATCTTGGCTCTCGATCTCTCAGGAGCTGTAGAAAACCAGGATAATAACATACGGTCAATCTTCAAACAAAGCTTGTGGACAATTTTTTTGTGTAATATGGCAACTAGTCAAGCATCTCTTTTTTGGTTCTCTCAGAGATTCCGAAATCGAAGCTGTGAAAGAGCAAGTACAGACAGAGTTCATGGAAGTCCTTTATATAGTGCTTATTTTTTATGCGGAAATTTTGGAGAGTGGTTTTTGGATGCTAACTACTTTTCTGTTTATCAAAACACTGCATTTGTTGGTTAAAGAGAGAGTTAATCACACAGGAACAATCTCATCAGTGCCGATGTCTTCTCATGTCCGCATTGTTTCACTTACAAGCTTACTAGTTATCTTAGATTTCATGTTTATATATAGCTTTATCATTTCGGTGGCACAGACATGGCCAGAGCCTGCTCCACTCATTTTTCTATTTCAGTAAGCCAACCGTACTCTGTTATCACACCAAATTTCTTCGATTTCTATTTGCATGTATGTATATCTTGAGGTTAATATGTTATTTTGCTACTGGAAAGGAGGCACATGAAACATTTTAATTTGATTCTTCATATGCAAAAGGATCTTTGTTAGACATGTATTGCATTAGGCTAGCTAAAACTTTAAGTTCATTTCTTTTATCCATAATGTAAATTTCAGCTTTTGCTTGATTCCTTTAATTTAATTGGTTTGATATCTAAATTAAGTTTCATGAACATGCATTGCAGGTACCTGTTTTTGGCAATATCAGTGGTGTCTGCATATGCTACATATGCATCCTATGCCATCAACATGTTTTTTGGAGGACAGTCTGTTATGCACACAAGTGAAGGATGCCCACCACACAAGGAGTCCATCTCATAGCCGATGTGGGACTAAAGGGGTTAGTTCATTTGCAATCATTACATTACCCCACCGATCAAGACACTGACGCCCTCGTCAGTCCGGTTAATCTGGGCGCCTGACCAACAGTACTTCACTCAGGGCACTTCACTCAGACCCCAGCGCGCAGCCAGCCAGCCTGGTCAGAACCCTTCCTGGTCAGAACCCTCTGTGGCCAGCGCACCCGACCAAACCTGACGAGTCGTGCCCCACATCGACTCTCAATGAAAGCACCAATGTTATGCACACAAGTGGTGAGGAGAGCGTGTCACCAAAAAACCGGCCTAGTGGTGAAGGATGCCCACCACTTATATGCACACAAGGAGTCCATCTCATAGCCGATGTGGGACTAAAGAGGCTAGTTCATTTGCAATCATTACACAGTCCAAGGGAAAGTCCATTTATGCATTCATCTTGGACATTGCTCGTGATCTGATTCACTTTTATATGAATGCCACCTTTCTGTATACTGCATTTGTGTAAGTAACTTTTCCTTATCATGTTTATTTCTGTTTATATATATATATATTCTGTTTTCCCTCCTCAGAAACTAATTTTATATTTTTTTGTCTAATATTGTTGTTTGATGGTTATAATTAACTAGAATTCACTTGCAGGACTCATCGCATGAGTCTTTCTGCGCTTTATCAGCTCAGAATTTCATACATCAAAGTTTTGAATCGTGTTACTGCTTGCATTCGGTATTGGAAAATCACAACCAATATGAACAGATATCTAAAAGAAGCCACACCTCAGGACTTTTATGAGTATTTACTTTGCCTGAATTTATATTGTGTTTCTGATTTTTATTGTTTCCTTCCATGATCTCATTCGCAATATTTTATAGGAATGACACAACATGCGTTATCTGTCGAGATGAGATGTTCAGAGCTAAAAAATTGCCTTGTGGGCATATTTTTCATGTGGAATGTCTGCTTTCATGGATGCAAGAAAATGATAGTTGTCCTACATGCAGAAGTTCAGTAGTTCGTCATGAGAAAAACTCAATAATTGTGCAGCAATGTCGAATTCCATCACAATCCTACCGAACTGGTTAGTTTTATACTCGACTGTATATGCCTGGATGTATATGTGAAACTCAGCAATTTTTATCTTCTTTTGTTGCCTTTAATCTGTAAAAGTCTTCAGTGTTATGTGTGATTACATCCTTGTTTTGTCTCTATTTATATCTGATCTTTGTCTGCAGAAAGCAATGGGTCTATCAGTGTCTTGCAATTTAACAATATATTATGCAATTTATCTTTAAATTTCAATGTCTAAAATATAAGTTTTCGATGTTTTCTCAATTGAAGCAGGACCTGCAGAGACTGCCACATCGAGGCATGAATCTGATGAATCTGAAAATGGTGTGATGGAGAGAGTAACTACAAATCAGCATCAGGCAAGGCTTCAAGCTGCAGTGAGAGCTGCTTCGATATATGGAAAATCATGTGTATCGATTCACATACAATCCTCGTCGCATGGTATTTAAGCTAGTAATTCAACTGAGTGAGAGATTTAATGCGAAGACCGATTTCTGACAGTTAGCTTTGTTGATGTACAGAAGCATGAAACAAAAAAAAGCAGTTCATATAAATTATCTGTTGATTTTAATCTTAAAATATGAATAGTCATCCTGTTCTACATATAGTGCTGAACTAACCCAACCACGGTTGGAGAACACTTGTTAAAAAATACAATCTTTTACATTGTGAAAAACACAAAATAATTTCTGATAAACATCTGTAATTTGTTATTCTTGTCTGTTCAGTGGAGATTTGGTACAGCAATGGATCCCATCTCCAGCAATCTTGGTAGTATCTGAAAGATGACAAGAAGAACAAGAAGGAACACATAAATCACTAACGGTGATGATTTTATTCTCTAGCATGAGTTTTCTTACCTCCCCGCATCGAGCATTTATTTTCAGAGATACAAAATCATCGGCTCTTGTTTCACCGATGTTTACAATTGCAACCGCAGCATTCGCTTCATACGCAGCTCTGGAGATATCAAAGAATATCAAAGGGCAGATTTTCAAACATTAGCACAAAACATATTTCATTTATAGCGTACCGGACAAGTCGAAAAGCAGACATGGTCATCAGAGATGAGCCTAGCACAAGAAATGCATCACAGTTTTTGGCAGCTTCCATTGCCTTAACAGCTCTCTCTTTAGGAACATTATCGCCAAAGAAGACTACCTTCATGGATTATAAACTGAAATGAAATCTTCAAGATATAGTTGGGCAATTATGTAGTACATAATAGCATGAGCTTTGAGATACTTACATCAGGTTTCAGCGTTCCTCCACACTGCTCACAATCAGGAATAATAAAATTTTCCTCCCAAAACTTTTCATCAATTTCAATGTCACCATCGGGCCGTTGCTGCATGCCGAAACTCTTGTCTGAGCCAGGATTTCCACTCTCCAAATTTTCAATTGCCACAGCCCACTGCACAAATAATATTCACTTTGTTTTTGACATATAATGTTAAACTAATCTTAGAAAATACCCACAACCAGTTGTCCAAGTTACCTTCGGATTGAAGGCCTTCACCTGTTCTTGAAATAAGTCGCGGCAAATTGAAGCTCCACAATCCAAACAAACCACAGAATAGACAGATCCATGTAATTCAAGAGGATCACTACCAGCACGATGATGCAACCTGAAATTTTTAACAATAATTTGACAGTAAAGTGCGGGCTTTCATCGCATTGAAGGGACAAAATTGCTCACCGATCCACATTCTGGGTAACCATGAAACTAATCTGGCCAACTTTTTCTAAAGAAGCTAGAGCATAATGAGCGGCACTTGGTTGTGCCGCGGAGAATCTTCGCCACCCAGCATAGCTTCTGGCCCAGTACCGCCTGCGTGCCTTACTAGAACGTACAAACACCTGTTTAATCAATGGCCTGTTAAGATAAAACAATTACTGGAATGCAGTATTACAACAAATCATTGACAAGAATATCCAGAATATGAACACTGAAGGCATTCCAACATTATCAGATTGGCTGGAGAAGACGAATCAAACACATATGATGCAATTATATATAATGTACCTAAGCATCCTTAGAGTTATTCAAATGCTTCTAAATTTCAGTGAGTGGTCAACAGCAAATTTAAGGCCAAACAAAGGATCAACTGCCAAATTAATCCAAATTGCCCATTGATCGTGCAGACAACTTCAGAGGGTTTAGACATACCACAAATGTCATTCTAGAACAAGTAAAAAGGGGGAAAAAGAAAAAGTTGAATGGATTCCAGCATATGATTCAGTTCACCTGATGAGTAATAGGCTTGAAACCTGAACTATAAGCTCCATTTGGGCTGCCATTAGACAGGATAACCGTTAGCACTCTCTAAATGGCCAAATAAGAGCAAAGTTTGCATCAGAAAATAAAAGTTCATGAAGGCGACACAAAAATCGAGGAAAAACATATGCATACATACACCTTCTATAATCAGGAATTCCTGATTCTGTGCTTATGCCTGCTCCTGTAAGCACCATGAGCTTGTGACTGCGAACAATAAATGAGAGGTAAATACCTCAGAGTGCTAATAAAATATTTTTCATCTGTTTGAACACTAAACTCATAAAAGAAGTAGCAAAAATCTGATAATTACCTCTGATCAAAAAATTGGAACAAAAGGTTCATATCTTTACTGCTTGGAGGATCTGCAACAGGAACTATCCTCTTATTCCTTAAATAGTCATCAGAAGCTTTATTTTGACGGCTCAATGCAATGGTCATGGCTTGCATTGCAACGCATTGAGATGATAAACCTATATATTTTCTTCTAATACAAAGTCTGTGTTTGTAAATAGACTGAAATGCTGCCATGTGAAAAAGCCTTCCTGGCAAATTAATTAGCCTTTATTAACAAGGCGCAAAACAAAGAATTTCTGAATGTACATTGTGACTTGCAACAAATTAAAATATACTTTTAGTAATTGTCTCAATAGCTTCTTTAACCCTTCCAAAGCGCTGCATTTTTTTCATAAGAACAACAGTCAATGGTTCAAATCTTGACATTTATATCACAAACCAACCAAGAGAAATGATTCAAATTGCAAAAATTTAACTCAATTCAACTCCATGAAAGTGCCAAATGATCTTCATTACGCATAAGATATTCCAACTAATTGTTAGGGTTTGTGAAATTCATGATGCTACTAACCATTAGCCTCATCTTCAATAATCCAATAAAATAATAAGGAAAAAAGGCATCTTTTTTTGTAAAATTAAGACCTAGAAAACCAAGCATCCTCCACGCCAACATCAAAATCTAACCTTTTAACCATATCATTCATAAGAAAGAAACCTAAACTCATATGCCAATCCAAAACAGGAGAGGAAACTTCAAGAAAAAGTGAAATCTTTCTTCAATTGCGAATACTTAAAAGGAAAATTTAAAGATCAAAGATTGGAAATTGATCAAGCTTACAGCGATTGAAGAAAGGGAGCCAGCCAACATCGCCATTGGAGGGGCGAGAGAGAGGGAGAGAGAGCTTAAAAAGAGAAGGATTTGAGGGCAAAGCCATGAGCTTTCTCTCGCCGGCGTGGACTCCGGAGAGCCTTAGTCTTGGCGGCTTGTGTTCTGCCTGACACGTGGCACTTCATCTGACCGCTTGATCTTTGATTCCAACTGCCTCCTTACCTTCACTCCCTGCATTAAAAAATTATTATTTTTAAATTTGAAGTTTAAATGTATTATGTTTTAAAAAAAAAGTAAAAATAAAATCCTCCCCTACCGTTTTTCCTTGTGCAAAATAAAGATCGATTTTTATTTTAAATTCTGGGTTTTCTAAATTTACAAAAAATAAAAAATTTATTGTTAAATTTTTTATTTTTAACGGTGGTAAAATGGTTCACTCATGTGACATAAAAAAATATTATTTTGTTTGATTTTTTAAATTAAAATTTTTATTTAGTCGAATTTTGGAATAGATTTACAAACTTAATATATATATATATATACCATATAAATTAATTTTTAAATAAAATAATTATTTTGTCCATATTACTTAACATATTTTTGTAATGTTTTATTTTTTTGGGTAAACCTATGAAATCACATATTATAAAAATTAATAAAAAAAACTAATATCTTTATTTTACAAAAAAAAATCATAATTTTTTTTTACTTTACTAAAGAAGTCATGGCTCAGTGACATTCACTTTATTAAAAAATCATAATTTTTAAGATACATTCACAAAGTTGATTTTTATTATTCTTTAAAAAAAATTAAATTAATAAAATGACAAAAACTGTCACATCAACAGGGATGTAATTATATTTTATTTTTCAAAAAAGTAATGCCAAAAATGCTGATGTGGAAAAGTTGTGTATCAATTCGGGTCGGATTCGGGTTTCGGACATCAAGATCCGACCCGTTAAGCACGCAGAGAGAGCAACGCTCGTCTCGCACGGGCGACGAGCCAACGCCATCGAGATCTCACTTCCCTCATAAACCCCCCCTTCACCAACCCCCATTGACCTCCATTTCTAGGGTTTCTTCTCCGATCTCTTCGCCTCCTGCTCGCCATTGCTGAGCTCCATCATCACCTGAAGGTCAGTCTCTTCTCAATCCACCATCCATCTTTCTAGGGTTTATGAATTGCATTTCTAGATGATGTAAATTAGTCCAAAAATGGCGAGAATTAGGTTTCCAAAACGCTATTTGATTGTGCTGTTGACCTTCATCTGCACCAATGTCTGCTATGTTGAGCGAATGGGGTTCTCCATTGCTTACACTTTCGTTGCGGACGCCATTGGCGTGGATCAATCGAGCAAGGGGGTTATACTCTCTGCGTTCTATTATGGCTATGTGATGTCGCAAGTGCCTGGTGGATGGGCGGCGCAGCGGTTGGGTGGGAGGCGCGTCTTGCTCTTGTCCTTTGTCTTGTGGTCCTTGACCTGTGCTTTGGTCCCTGTTGACCCTTCTAGGGTTGTGTTGCTTGTGATTGCTCGTTTGCTTGTTGGAGTGGCGCAAGGCTTCATCTTTCCTTCAATTCATACTGTTTTGGCACAATGGGTGCCTCCTCATGAGCGTTCTCGCTCCGTGTCATTGACGATGTCTGGGATGTACCTCGGCGCGGCTGCAGGCATGCTTTTGTTGCCAAGTTTGGTTAAGTTTAATGGTCCCCGGTCTGTGTTCCTCGTCGAAGCGGCATTAGGTGCTTTCTGGTCTGTTCTCTGGTATAAGTATGCTAGTGATCCACCTCGTTCTGATCATCCCAAGGCCGCTGCTGCTGGTTTTGGAGACACCTATTTACCGGTATCATCGGTGTTCAAAGATAGCAAAGGGGTTGTTCAAAAGATCAAAGCACAAAATGGAGTTAGTTCTGTACATGCTCCTAAAATTCCATGGAAGAAGATAGTATTCAGTTTGCCAATTTGGGCAATTGTGGTGAATAACTTCACATTTCATTATGCGTTGTATGTATTGATGAATTGGTTGCCGACCTATTTTGAGCTCGGCTTGAAGCTCAGTCTGCAGGATATGGGGTCTTCGAAGATGTTACCTTACTTGAACATGGTCATATTTTCGAATGTAGGTGGGGTGGCTGCTGATCATCTCATAACAAAAAGGATCTTATCAGTGACTAAGACTCGCAAGCTTTTGAACACTGTTGGATTCCTTATTGCTGCAATGGCTCTAATGGCAGTCCCATTGTTCCAAACTTCTGGTGGAACTGTTCTCTGTTCTTCAATATCTCTCGGGTTCTTGGCTCTAGGGAGAGCTGGATTTGCCGTGAATCACATGGATGTTGCTCCAAGATATGCAGGCATTGTGATGGGAGTTTCAAACACTGCAGGAACTTTAGCTGGTATTGTCGGTGTTGGGCTCACCGGAAGGATTCTGGACCATGCTAAAGCAGCAAACATGGATCTCGCCGGCACCGAGAGTTGGAAACCTGTATTCTTTATCCCTGGATACCTTTGCATATTTAGTTCTGTCATTTTCTTATTGTTTTCCACAGGAGAAAGGATTCTTGATTGATGATTGATCAAAGATTTCAATTGGAATTATTTAATGAACAACTTTACTCATTCAAAGTTGATCTTCCACCAAATTGGGTGCATTCGTGAGACAATCTGCATCTTTCTTTCATTCAAAAGTTTTACTTGACACTCGCAGGTATGTTATTCTTATGTGATATTGAGATGCCATTTTATAGCTTGGCAGAAGTACAATTTACTTGAACTTGAGTATTCTTTGATGCATTTGTTTGCATAGAGACATGATGCTGCTTTTCAAGTCTGTATTTTTATCAGTTCGGAAACAACACTGTTATGCATGCCCCTTACTTTTTTTTTAATTTTTTTTTATTTATGTATCAAAATAAAAGTGATATGTATGATGTGTACAATTTGTAATGACTTGATAGTTATTGTATCATTTGGAATTGTATTATGCCATGGAATTATTCTCTTAATTGGAAATCTAAACCTTTTAATGGCTTTTAGAATGCATACTTCTTTTTATTTTATCTTGCCTTCTTTCTTACTTATTGAATAAATCTCATTTGGTATCAAGTTCATAGGGTTGGTTCAAGTGGTAGAGGTTTAGGCTGTTCATGTGCAGGTTTCGAATTTGAATCCTTTCGTATATAAATCACACCTGTTGGAAGATGTCGACTTTACTATAGTGCTTTCAATATGTTGTTCCAAAAAATGGATCCGTCAAAAACAAATAAGTAAAAAATAAAATTCAAAATTTTGAAAATTTTATTGAGTTAAATAAAAAATAGTCCATTTTAGAGATTGAATTAAATTTTTGTAAAGTTTTATCTAGTTCAATGACTGTTTATAAGATCAAAGTGAGCCATTATTTTTATTCTACTGTCATCTAAATTATATTAATAGCAGAACTCTCAAAAGATAAAATGTAAATACAACTATGATAATCTGTACTAGCAAAACCAGAGAAAAGTGAAATGTTTAATAATTACCATAACTTGTAAACACATCATAATTTAATTAACAAGCAATAGTGATACATTGACTCAACCACACACTTGAACATCAGAAAGGATGCTGATTTATTACAAACAAGCATCTCTTTTCAATCAAACACAAACACAAACACATCAACCTAAAATCACACACCACAAACCTCACACATGCATTCCCAAACATTCATCTTCATCATCTCCGCATTACTACCTTGCACCAACAGCCTGAAACCTTGGTTCCTTAGCCAAGAATTTCTGCTGAGTATACACAGTCATATAATCCCGGAAAAGAAACTTAGGGTAAGCGAGACGAGCAGCTTCCTCCTCCCCCTTCATCTCTCTGGTGATCAGTTTCGGTGCTGGAGCAATGGTGGCATTGAAAGACGGATTATAGAATGAAGCAATTGATCGGCGATTACCGTCAGGTCTCGCCAGCACCCTGTGCCATGCACTCTTGTACCTGCCATTGCTGAGCACTTCTATCTGATCTCCGGTGTTAATGACAATGGCATTGGTTAATGGCTGGACATCGATCCACCGGCCGTCTTTCAGTACTTGCAGGCCACCAACCTTGTCATCCTGGAAAAGAAGGATGACTCCTCCGGCATCGGTGTGAGCTCGAAGACCATTGACCATGTCGGGGTTAGGACACGGAGGGTAATGGCTCACCTTCGTCCCAAAGAAGGGACGGTGAAGCTCAACACCATCGTCGTCCACCCCGCCGGAGAATGCTTTCTTTATGTAGCCTTTCTCGAGGCCAAGGTTCTCATCCATCACCTCCATTATCTTCTCCGCGAGCTTCTTGAGCTCTGCTCGGTATTCCTTCATTGTTTCCCTGCAAGTTTCCGAAGATCATAAACTTTGTATATAAATACTCAAATTGAAGTATGACATTTCTATGTTTATTTGGCATTAATGATCAAGCTCTCAAGTAAGAAATATTGAAGATATATATATCTATATAATGAAGGATGAAAACTTACTTGAATTGAGGAGGATTGGAAGGCCATTGATTATTATCTTGAAGGATGAAAACATCCTCCCAATCAACATCATCCAGCCTTGTTTTTTGGTCTTCATTATCAACTAACTTGTTTAGCAACTTCACTGTGCTTGAATCCTTGAATCTCTCCTCTCTTTCTAACTTAAAGCACTCTGAAGACACCTTCTTCACTCTCTCTAATAACTCCACTGATATCCCATGGTTCACCAACTGCTCACAAATTTAAATTTTCTCAAACTCATTAATATTAATTCCATTGAAGATAGTAAAAATTAAACACTAATTAATTAATTAATTACCTGAAAGAAACCCCATTGTTCACATCCATTGGCAATTTCAGCTAAAGTTTTCTCCCTGTCATTTCCATCAAGCTTTGAGAAATCAATCACTGGAACCACCATTTTTAATTGAAGTGGTTGAAAATATTGAAGGTTGGAATCAATGAATGAACGGATGAAGGAAAGAAGGAAAATGAGAGATGTTTTGGAGATGGAGAAAGAGATTGGTATTTATAGTGCAAATTTGGGTTGAATGTCAAAGCATAGTTATTAATATATATTAATGATGAAGTATTAAACTATCATGTTTGGGCGGTGTCCTTGCTGTGATTATAAGACTAAGTGGTAATATAAACTTAAACTATATTAATTATATATATAAGTTACAAGGTCAACTTAAGCATGGCATGCACGGATGCCCACACCTCACGCATTGTCTTTAATTAGGTTTTTTTTTTTAAAAAAAATTTATTTACAATTGTTATTCTCCCCTATAGTGAAATTATGGGTATAATAACTAAAAACAGTCATTTAAAAATTTAAAAATATATATTTGTGAAGCTTTAATTATTATATATAAAGATATATGTATTGAATATAAGAAACTTAAAATTGAAACAAAATATTTCAACAAAAAAAAAATATATATATATATTATAAATGTGAGCATCAGTCTGTGAGCATTAGTCATTTAGAAACATCCTATATTATAAATAATTAAAAACAGTAATTTAAAAATTATAATAGTAATTCAATCATTTTGAACAGTTCAATCCTATTTCTACTAGATTTATAAAAATAAAATCAAAAAAAATTGAAAAAAATAAACTCAATCAATCTTTTAATCAGTCTGTCTTTTTTCATGATGTTTACAGTCTGTCTCTCTATGGTTTACTGTACCCAACTGTGAACGTGTATATATATATATATATATATATATATATATATATATATTTTATGTTTTTCAAATAATAATAATGATTATAAGATTAACCATGTATATTATATACCTCTCAATTATGTATATATTTAATAATATGCGGGCAGTCCAGGTCTCAGATGCTTGCACGTGGATCGAAAATCAATCACCGAACCCATGAACCTTCAGCCGTTGAGAATAATGGATTTAGACTACGACCCCATACCCACAATTGAGGACATATTACTATCATTGTTTCTATCAAATCTTGTTCTCAGTGATTTTTTTTTAATGTCTCACACTCTAATTATTTCTATTCCGATAGATTCGAAATTTTAAACAACCTTTTATTTTAGTTTTAAAGCAATTGTTTAAAAAATTTTAAGTGATATATATCACCAATATTATGAGGTTGTATGAGTGCATATATATATATATATATATATATATATATATATATATATATATATATATATATATATATATATATATATATAATTAACAAACATAATATTATTTCTAAGTAGATAACAAACACAAGATCAAACAATCAATATGATTAGTACAACTAAACTCTATTTACTATCAAGAGGACCAACGTATTATTTATCCATCTATTAATAATAAAAAAATATATAGCTGAGCATTATATTAATAATTTAAATTAATACAATGGTACAAACTTATATTAAGTTATAAACATATTATAAATAACAAGATGGTGTAACATCTTAATACATCTAAATTTAATTAATTAAGGATAATGATCTCTAAACTAATTAATGTTAGGAGTTAGTCCGGCATCGGTTCTGCCGACGTCCCGCCCATGCAGTTGGCGTGCCGGCATTACACCTCATTTATAGAAACTATGTTTTTGAATCATACCCAATGTAACATGGTCCATATTAAGAAATTAATTAAGAAATAATACTATTTTTATAAGTTCTAACTTCAAACCTCTAATCTGAGATTTACTTAATTAATTAACCAAATGCTGACTAAAACCTATCTTTTAGGTCACACTTTAGGTTAATAAAATATCAGTGTTTAAGACTGTTTGGTCTTGAGTCATGACTTATAATTAGTACTTGTTTTTAGGGTTTTGGTTAAATTAGATAACATTAAGCATGGTCAAAGCTGTCTTTATTTTTTTTTTATCTATGAACATGGGGGGATTAATTAGTTTAATGGTGGATTGAATTTATAGTTAACATGCACACGTGGCTAGGGGTTTTGCATGCATGGTGGGGCCCATCTTCATGAGATTCCAAGATTCCATTCCATGAGATGCAAGGACTAAAAATATCAATGACTTATATTATTAAGTTAATTAACTAGTGAATTGTTATATTTACATTTAATTTATAGATTACAAATTAATTATTTATATGTATGTTTTCAGATTAGAAATAATTAATTATATATTATTCTTTAAAATTGTTTTTTAAAGAAAAAGAAGTGAAATTGATCCAGTGATTTGCACTCTTAATATGAGTTGGATATGCTCAGAAGCAATGAATATGAAGCTAAATCAAGGAACATGAATCATATATATAAATGGTATTAAAAAGCAAGCATATACTTAAATATATATATATATATATATATATATATATACTTCTCTAGTTCTTCAGTCTCATTCATTGATAACAAATTCCCAAACATGCCAGACTTTCAATTTTATTTTGGTTGGCATTTTGAGCATCTCCAGCTTTATTTTTAATTTAATTATCATATATATATATATACATACATATATATATACATATAAAGTACTAGTTATAATGAACAATGTTGACTTCATAACAACACATCAAAGTTTTCTGGAGATGAGAATGATCAAAGATATTCATGAGATTGCTTGTCTCCAATGATAGACTTAGTTTATATTTTTAATTATATTCATTTTCATAAAAATCAGAGATTTGCATGCATGCATATATAATTAAAACTGTTGAAAATTATATACATATATATATATATATATATATATATATATATATATATATATATATATATATATATATATATATATATATAATAGCATGATTGAACTGTGAAATTAAAGCTCCATCATTTATTCATATATATGGAACACTAGTCCCTCCTTTAGACTCAAAAGTAAATATTATATTAGACTAGTATCTATATTAATTAATCATATTGTTATATGTGTGTGTGTGTGTGTGGAGAAATGGTGGAAGAGATAAACAGAAACATGAAAACAGTAATCCAGTAAAGTTGGAAGGATGCAGATAAAAGAATTAATGAGTAAAAAGCAGCAAAAACACAAATACAATGCATGGAAATTATTATATATCATCAACATGCAAAACCATGTGATTTCTGTTTGAGAAAAGAAAAAGAAAAAAGAAGAAGGTTTATCCCTGCATGTTAACGTTAAGATCTAGCAGAAAACTTTACTAGATTGATTACATCTATCAAGACCTTATAGTTACACTCAATTAAATTAAGTATAATATATATATATATATGTGCATGCATGTATGTTAATTTGTATAGGTGTCAACAAATTAAGAAGAGAAGAAGTAGTAGGAGAATAAAGAAAAAGGTTGTGATATTGTTAGAAGTTGAAAGTGGTTGGAAGTGTTGTTAGATTCATTCCCCCATGAACGAAATTAATTATGTTATATATATATATATATATATATATCATGAGTTAGTGTGTTAGATTCATTGTTTCTCCGGCTTTTACTCCCAAACTCTCTTATCTGTGTCTCTGGATTTTGCCTTCAATTCCACATGGACTTGCTGTCTCATTTATATCTCAAACTCCATGCATGTAATGTATTTGAGTTTTTAAGTATTAGGTATAATAGATATTTGTAATATATATAATTTGAGTGGGTTTGTATGATAATTTTAATCATAATATCAGACTCATAATTATGTACACTACACTGCTAAATGTGTATGTGTGTGTGTGATTTTGTCTCCCTTTTAAATACGTTGAAATGAGTATCTCATGCATCTTTGTTAGGTGTATATATATATATAATATGTAATTAGTATTTTCAACATATAATTCCATATATTTTATAAATTTATTATCAATCAAGATATAAAAATAAATACACAAACATTTCTTACTATATCTCAAAATACACTCTTACCAATAAGCAATTTTTGGTTGATAAGAACTCATGCAGTCTCATGCACACCTAATTCTCTATCAATAATTCAATTGAATAAATTACCACCCAAAAAAAAAAAAAATACAATGAAATAATTTCACAGTGCCTCATATGTAAAAGTTTATACAGAAAAAGAAAAAAAATTGTTCAAGGGGCACAAAATTTTTAAGCTTTTTAAATACACTTTGCATAGCAAGGAGAGCTCAAGTATAATTACAAGTTTTTACAGGGGTATATATGCACAAAGATTAATAATCTTGCCTTCCTCTCTTTGTATATTCTACACAGATATGTACAACATCTTGAACTTTCTTCTCTTGGAAAACTTCATCAAATTACATTTTTATTCACAAAGCTTTCTGGTCCAACCTCTCATTCCAGTTCAAACACCGAACCAAGCTAAGGAGCCAATCACCAGTTTGATCAGATTTATTCACAGTTGGTAGAGGGTGTTCACTCATCGATATTCTAACCGAATCACCTTTCGACAGTTGCTGCCTTCTCTTGCCGTCAAATGAAACCCAAGCATTGCTTCTTGCATCTTCAGGAATCTGTTTTATTAATATATCGATCATATTCAAATAATATTGCATTGGTTAGAGAACTACATTCACATTCAATTCACTTTGTGATGTTTTAAATCCATAAAGAAAAAGGCAGATAAATTCCGGCTATTTCTACACAAGAACGTCAGATGAAACATCGGCGATAAGAATGACTGACAATGAAGTAAGTTTACCTTTAACTCAAGCTGAGCAGAATCCGGTAGAATGACGGGTCTGAATGATAAGGAATGTGGGCAAATTGGTGTAAACAAGACGCATGGAACATTCGGATGCACCTGTGAGTTTGTAACACAAGTTTGTTTTAATCAGCACTGCATATATATTCTGAATGCATAGCAGAAACAAATTAGGAAACAAATTAGGAAACAAATTAGGAAAAGATAAACGTATTATTTAGTCGTACGTTTTAAATTACTTGCAAGCTTTTACAATCAATTCTGAAGCTTAACTCTAGTGCTTAAAACAAGTATAGAGATATTTAGTTTGTTGATTCCTACCATTGACCCCCCTGCAGATGTTGAGTAAGCTGTGCTGCCAGTAGGAGTTGCAATTATAACTCCATCTCCTTGAACCTGAAAGACTTTGATCATTAAAAACAAAAGTATGCTAAAGTTGATTTTGAAGGCAAAGAATTCAAGAATGCAATAACACATGCTGCTAGAATGTAGCAGTAAAAAGAATATTATGGAAAAGAGAGCTCAAGAGCACACATATGAGACATGCTCATGGAGCATTCCCAAATAGAGGATAAAAATACACAACATTAAGCGAAAATTAAAAAAATAAAAAATAAAGACATGGAGTGACCGTTAACATACCACTGCTTGCAAATAGGAGATATTTAATCTTACCTTAGTTATCAGCCGATTATGTTCATAACATTCGATTTTGGAAAGGTAGGGATTAGAACCACGGTCAACAACCACTTCATTCAGGACATCAAATATTTTTCCAGGCATCGCATTTCCATTCCGAAGAATTTCACATCTTAGGCGCATTCTAAGAGTTATATAAACTCCATCCAGCATGTTGTTCCCATGGATGATCGCCCCCAAGTCTTTTCTATATTCATCAAACTAAAGCAAAAGAATTGAACAAGAACTCTTAAGTAGTAAAACTACTAACCAAGTTAGTTAGACAAGTAGAGAGTTGAACATACAGTATGTGATGTGAGAAATCCGAGAGATCCCAGGTTAAAGGAGACCACTGGAGGAACTGCTCCTCGAAACAAATTTGATGCATGCAAAATTACACCATCACCTCCCAAACATGCTACAAAATCAACTCTCTCATGAAGGTCACTGCATAAAAAAAAAATCACCATTGACAATTAAAACGAACATGTAAACACAAAATATAAGGTTCGACCTTTGTCTTTAGGTCCATGGAAATATACCTGGTATCCTGACAATAAAAGGTTTGGACAAAGCCGAAACCAGGAATCCTTGCGAGTGTGTCGTGGACATCAGGTTCTACAAGAACATTCATTTTCTCTTGGCTGTGCAGGAAGGATGCAACCTACAGGTTCAAAAGCACCAGCTTCACTAGATGCCTAAATGCATATGCAGGAAGACAAAGAAACAGAAAAGGAAAGCTGACAGAAACCACCACAAAAACAAAATATTTCAATGGTATACCTCTTTTGTTTCTTCCATGAGTTCATCCCCTAACTTCTTCAATAGTAACACAGTCTTTGGTGTAGATTTCCACATGAGCATCTGCTGCTGGGTGGTTGGATGTGTAAAAGCCAAAGAAGACTCTGTCACCTTCTCCCGTATACAAGAAAACCCATCAGTGCGGACTAAAAACATCTCAGCTTTCTTTCTAGATTGAACTCTGACAACACCAGTTGTAGAGGCGCACATATTTCCTTGGACAAGATCCAATCCATCTGCCATTGAATCTATAGAGCCATTCACAGTCTTCCTTTTTTCTCCTATGGGGGGAGATAGAGTTTCGGTGGAGTTATTGCTGGAATTACTTGAAGCTACAGGTTCAGTAGCAAGCTTGGACAATCCCACTGGAGGGAAACCGTTCAAACTTGCACCTAAAGACGGAGAGCTTTGATTCCTCATTTGTTTTGCATTGCTAATATTAGGCGCATTTGTCCTGAGACAGATAACTCCATCAGTAGATGTCCCATTTGATGTTTGGGGCTTGATCAAATCTGATAGGGTAGTACCTAAAGGAACAACGTTCCCCTGAGCCGGATAATTCTGTTTCTTTCTTGAATCAGGTATTATTTCAACCTTCTTCCTCTGAGAATTAAGATATGTCAGAGGTGAGATTTTTCTCTGTTTAAAAAATTGGGTCATTTCTTTTCTGGAGAAAACACCACAGGTAGGAAACTGTGCCTTCAGTGGATTGCTCACTATTGAGACACTTGAAAAAGATTCTTCCTTCACAATGTATGCACCATTAGCATTACCATTTGGTGTAGTATTTTGCATGGAGTCATTTTTATCACCAGCCTCACAATCCTGCTGTTCATATTGAATTGCTGATATGCCTTCCTTGCTGAATCTCGGATTAGGAAATTCTGAAAAAAATTTATCTTCAGAAAGATTGTCCCCTTGTAAGTTCGAACAGATAATGTTCTGGAAATCTAAGTCACTTTCTTCATCCATGGTGTTCTTTGAAGGCTTGCCATTAAGTGAATTGTAGGTTTCAATATGCCTTGCATTGCGTGTAACATACT
Source organism: Dioscorea cayenensis subsp. rotundata (assembly GCF_009730915.1). Lineage (NCBI taxonomy): Eukaryota > Viridiplantae > Streptophyta > Magnoliopsida > Dioscoreales > Dioscoreaceae > Dioscorea > Dioscorea cayenensis. Next base: position 70,235 of record NC_052495.1, on the reverse strand, counting down.
GCTTCCATCTTGAAACCATCGCAGAGGTCCTGCCAACTCCTTCTTGACTGTGGAGATAAATAGGCCTTCTGCTGGAATCTGATACCAATGATGCAAATTGCTCAACCTGCTCCACTGAAGGAGATGTCCCAACTTCAACAGGCAAATTTATGACCTCTATTTTTCCTAATGCAACAGCCTGGTCAATAGCAGACTGGTAGTAGACATCTTGTTCGGCCTCATCTCTAAGATCTACTATTGTCTTGAATCCCTTCTCTACTAACCAAGACAATCCTTCATCTGTAACCTGACCACCCCTCCAAAATGCCACTTCAGAATCTTCCAATGACTCATCATCCTTTGAAATGGAAAAATAAACCGGTCCGCAGTTTGCCAACACTGCAGGGCAAGGATAGCCATCCCCACGAGAAAACCCAGCATCATAGCAAACGTTCTTTAACCGATGCAATCGCCTCCAAATAGTTGCCCCACGATCATCATCCAACATCAAATAATTTGCAAGTGCAACATGCAGACTCTCACAACATCTTTTCATCTCACCTCTAAAAATAGCCAAAGGTGGAAGCTTACCATCTGGAATGCTCGTGTCTGCCATTTCAAATGAATTCTTGAACGAGGATCTTCCAGAAAGAACATCTTCTCTTCCTCTGTTCAGAAGCACTAGCATACAGCCAAGCACCGCAACAACCTTCTGTTCCAATAACGGCAGATCCTCTGAAGGCCTGTCATACAAAACATTACATTCTCCAGTCTCCGGATTACATAAAGTCCCCATCACAGCAGTATGAAGTTGTTCGGCAGCTCTAAAAATCCTGCAGTATGCCTCAAGTTCAGCAATGTCACCAGGGACAGGACCAACCCATAACATCTTAGATGAATCTTGAGATTGGAAATTCTACAAATTCCAAAATAAAAACTTCTCAGTTCTAGTTCAAAGTGAGTCATCTGTCTTCTACTCACCATATCACATTAAACTAGCAATTGTTAAAATATTTTTCATCATGAAGCACTAATTAATCACACTACTCATTTATTGTGCTAAAATCCTACAATAAAGTAATAAGCAAAAACAAAAAGACATGGTTTAAGCATGTTGCTCAAAAGCACCACACAGACACAAACAAGATGCGAGAGTTCTTCATTTTCACTGTGTTCATGAACTACAGAAAACTACACAGTAAAACTAACAGATTTTTCATCTAACAACTGTTTAATAAACCAGAGAAGAGAGAAGAGAGGACCTGAGAGTCTAAACCGATGCGTGAGGAGGGGAAACCCGAAAGCTGAGCTCGAGCTCCGACGTACCGCAGCTGCGGTGGTGGCACCTCCAAACTCCATGCTCGCCACCACCAGTTGTTTTTCAGCAAGAAACCACAGCCACGCTGCACTCTCTCAGCACCACAAGGAAGCCATAGATTCACAGCGCCATAGCCACTATAGAAAGCCAACATCTGACCGAAATCCAAGCACTCCTTTTGTGATCCCTTCTTAAAATACCAGTGCCAGCAGCTTAGCTAAAACTAAAAGATGGAGAGCTATTCATGGCAGGATTTGGGCGGGGACACCATTGTTCAGGTCCACTGGTTTTTGGAGGGTTCACAGACACTACAAATGGATTTGGCTTATTTTGCATTTTACTCCTAAACTTTTGCAATAATTGCAAACGAATAACAGTAAATTCTCATTATAAATACAAGTGTTCATAATGACAAAAAAAGATGACAGAACAATGAGATTCGTGAAGATTTGAATGAGTAATCTGCAAATAAATCCATTAATTTGGGAATTTCACTTGTTATTCAAGTGTCAAACCCCGAAATTAGATTAAAAAAAAAAGAATCTGAAAAGTGGATAAACATTATAAATATGCTACATTCGAAAGTAAAAGGGTACAAAGAAACAAATTGCAAATGAACCAAAGGGACAGTAAAAATAAAATTAGCCGCCATTACTCATTCAAAACAGCTTGTAGGTTTCAGTGTTACAGAAAAAAATGACATAGTGGTGGAAATCACTCATCTAATAGGCTTTCCCTGATCTGGAAAGTCCATAGTCATTATATCTATAATTGTTTGGATCATTAAATCCGCAGATCCAAATGTTACAACAAATCAAGCATTAAGGGAAAACATTTGGTACATGTATGGATTTATAAATCAGTACCGATGTGGTCTCCTCATCGATTGCATGCATCATACGGACCTGACCTGTAGATTTAGTGATCCATTTAGTTGGTACAGGGACGATAGCCATGGAAACTCTAGATCATGTGATCTCATCAAAATGAGAGTTTCGATTGCTTCCATTGCTCGACATTGGGATACATGAGATATACAAACAAGGAAGTTTACCTTTGGCTGAACATTCATGAATCATGGGTGCTGGTATTACTACAGAGAACAGAAGCAAGGTTGACCCATCAGCAGTTTGCAGATTTCATGAAAATATCAGTTGTCTAAGTTGTTTCTCTGCATCTATTCTGGTGGCCAATTACTGAATGAGGTGTTGATTTAGCATTGCCATTGTTGCGTGAGTTCACAAAATTTCCACTGCATTAGCAAGGCAAAAGCAAGAGAGTAAATTTAATAAAATTCACTCTCACTGGCAGCTCCACTCACGCATTCTAAGGTTCAGTGTATTTATCAGGAGTCATAGTCATGCTCTGTGATCGAACTCTATCAATTATCTTTTGTCTGCCTGACAAATCTTCTTCATAACCAACCACCTAAATCAACCAAAAACTTCATAAGGTGTTAAATTGTACTGTATAAAAAAGAGCACTGAAAAGAATCCAATCAGATACCTGAGATTCAGTTTGAGTCTCACTGAAAGTATCATAAGATCCTAAGTTCCTGTTATGACCAGAAGGATTATGTTGATTTTCTTGCTTCGAATCCCTGAATAGGAAATGTGGAAGGTGATTATTAACTAATAATATACAGGCACCATTCCAGGATTTACTCTAGGATTTACAAACCATGTTGATGCAAACCAAAACAAAAATATTATCCAGGCACCATTCCACCCAAAATCTTGAGCTAATAGGATGAAAGCCCCGTTTTGATATATTCACATAATTGCCAAGTCAACCAATGTGTGACTATTACTTAGTCTAATTCTATACACCATTATCATGGCTATGGCAATCCAGTTAAAGTATAACAACCTCATTACCTCCAGCTAAATCTATTTACATTAACTAGACATCATAGACAAAATTATGCAATAGAAAACAAACTTTTTTAAACTTTGATGATATCAATATTATAAGAACTTCACCTGCTTAACCATGGTCTTCCAATCTCAAAATTGGAGTGTGGAACAGCATTGTTCTGACTAATAATAGGATGTTGAGGTGAGAAAGTCTGCAGCTTTGAGGTCAAAGAAAATTTTCTGGTATGCAGTTGAAATGCAATGTACACAAACAAAAGTACAAGTAAAAAAGGATACACTTCGATCACAACCAGAACCTCCAGGTGACTTCATGTCGTGTATCTAATATCAAAACCATAATGAAATGAGATGGATCAATCATTCATATTTCTAAGGAATTTCTTTTCCAATAATACCTTATTTGACTGGGCTAATAGGTCCTCAATGGCATCTGCAACATCAGGTACAGCATTAGATACTTCCTTGACATCTTCAGTCGTCCTATCTTTACCAGATGCGACATTCATACTATTATTTTCTGATAATCTTGGCCTTTTTACCAAAGTCATAGAGTGTCTCTGATCTGCAACCCCTGCTAATCAGCATGTTTATCTTAGCTTGATGTTTTTTTGCTAATCTTGATATGCTTTATCTTAATTTGTTTCTAGTTGAGATCTTAAGATCTCATCTCATCCTACATATCCCAGTGAAGTTGGAGGAATAATATTCAGGGTTTTTGTATTTTATCATCATATTTAAATAAGATCAATCAGAATTAAAATGTAGAACAAAGCCATTTGTCACATTATTATGACCTTACCAGCATCTGCAATTTGGCATTCTATGGGAACTTGGGAATCACTCGTTCGCTGGGACGGGACACTTGCAATAACCATGCGAGCTGCCTGTGTAGGATATTGGCTCACTGTGCATAAGCCTGCTTCTCTATCCTGAGCAGTAGCTGCCTTAGGCCAAAAAGGTTCAAGAGAAACCATTGCATCCTGAAAAATCATTCAGATGAAATCAATCTGTCATACAGACAGGTAAATTCTTGAGCTGCAATCAGAAAGAGAGATACATCACCTGTTTGATACATTCAGTGATCCAGTCAGCTGTAACGGAATGAATCCCCCACTTACATGCTGCTTCATACTTTGGGCCACTGGTGAACTTACATAACAAATGTGTGACCTTTTTAGTAAGTTTCTCTGTGAATTTAGCTCCAAGAGTATGACATAAATTTCTTAAAAGTAGCCTATCTTTCTCTTCATACTGGGAGACACAAAAGCGGAGTTGTTCAAACCCAGGAAATGGAACTTTACAGCACAAAGGTGAGAAAAGAACATGATTTCCAACGTCTTGTATGCGGCCATCCTAAAGCAAAATGAAAAGCGTGCTCCTTACAAGTATCCCAAAAAAAAAAAAAAGGACAACAACAACAACAAAGAAAGAAGAAGAAGCAAATGTAGTGTTTCATGAGGGAAAGCGGGAATCAGATTATTCAGCATAGTAGCAAAATCAAATAAATGGGCACTACAATCTATCCAGCATATAATGAGTTCCCTAATATACACATACGATAGTGCTATTTCATTGATTTGGATGACTTAACAGATGCCTGAATATGATGAAACTAAATCCAGAAAATTCTTACCATGATAATTGACACTGTTCTAAAATATGGTGTAGATGTTGTAGCATTAATTTACAGATAACAGTCACATCTAGGAGAAACAGTGCTGAAAGTTCTTGGAAAAAAGCAAACACATGATTAGAGCTCAATTAGTGAGAGTAGGAAGGCGATCTCAGATAATCAAATAACAAAACAATCATATCATCAATGCTTCATTAGAAAACCTATAAAATTTAACATGAATTTGGATAAGAATTTTCTCTGGTATCAGAATAAAATTTCTCCTTTAAATTGATTTCAGAGATCAACATGAAACCAAATACTCCCATTTGAAGAGAAATGAACTATAACTAACTTTCAAGGATAAGAACAGTTGGTGGTGATAAGTTTCCACTGATCAAGATACCACATTAGATTATATCAGTACCATTAGACCTAAAAGGTAAACAAGCATTAGAATTCTCGCATGTGCGGTTCAAAAATTCATCCATATAAGAAAAATGCATGAGCAAAGATCATGGTGATCCTCCAAGGGCAACTATCAGCTGAACTCAATCGAGTTCTCTGACAACAATTTTTGTCAAAGGGAACTTTAATGCTGAAAAAAAGGGGGCAAAAACCAATAGAAGATGCTATCGTGACAGGGGAAAAAGAACCAAAAGAAAAAATAGTGACTAGCTGAAAGCATAGCAGAATCAACATTTTATGTACCTCTAAGCAGAAGCGTATCCAGTGAGGGGAAACCGCAATTGACTGTGATGCTACCGGAGAACCCTGAAAAGAACCATGAGTCTCGATGATGAAATTTGCATTCATCATCTGGTAGTGATCAATTATCTGTCCTCCCCCTTCCCTGACCCATTCAATAATTTCAGGTCTCTGCTATGAAGCATTATTACACTGAATTAGAATACAAAAATCATAATATATTAAAATGGATGAAATATGAATTTGATCAAATACAAACTTGAGGTAGAAGGCATGACTACAGCAAAATCAACTGTTCCACAAGCGAAATTGAATGAATGGCAATAGAGTAAAGAATGTGATAAATCTATTGTGGCTGTCGATTAGAACCAAGATGACGAACAGGAGTCCCAGTATTTTAACAAATATATATATATATATATATATATCAAATAAATAATCATGGGACATGATGCACATGTATGGAGAGGTCAAGAGGAAAAGGGAAACAAAGACTAACCCGATCTTCTGGGAATGAGCTTGAAAAGCAGAAGGATTGCCCCTGGAACATATTTGATGATTTTCTACTGGAACCCATGGTGCTAGAATGAAATAGCCTTTTAAGATTATCATTACGAGCACTCTTCAATGAATAAACCCTGTTTGACTGCTCAGAGCTAGTTGCTAACTCAGCATGGCCACTCCTACTTAAACCTTTTTCAGAATTTTCTCTCACTTTTTCCTTTTCCGCCAGTGATCCACGTTCAAAGGTCCTATCCTCAGAGACTGTATTCATTGGCATGTGAGAAGTTCCAGAGAAGCTTTTACACTTCTTGCCGGAGCAAAAGTCAGCTGCTGTCTCCCAAGTGGAGCATGTAGAAGCTTAGGAGTTGAGACAACAAAGTGAACAAGAAAATTACAAGTTAATAATATTTGAATCCATAAACAAGACAAAATGTTATTACAATGCCAACTTATTAGCAAGGATAAGCAGAAATGAAGTTTAAGGTAAAGAAGTCATCACTGCATACCTTTGGGCGGTAACATATCAGAAACAACATGCCTCAATGACACAGGAAGCTCTCTCTTTGCTAGATCACATTCCTCCAACCAAGTAGCTTTCACAACATTAATGACACCCCACGCAGCCAAGCGTCTCACCTCTTTCTTTTCCCTAAAAAAATGCAGTTAAATTCTAAATCTGGATGTGCTATCTTCTATACTGGTAATTTTAACTGGGGAATGGGGATAAAAAATTAAGGGATTCAGGAAGGAGCTATCTAAAAAGAGGCAATATACATTTCTGAAGGGTTGCCAATGATAATGTGAGTGAGTTTTTCATTCAGTAACATGTGGCGTGAACCCCCACCTCTGCGTATCATAGTCACTGATTTAGATAGTTGCTTTTCATCCAAACCCAGAAGTAAAATCCTACAATTTGACAAATAAAGGTCATTGTCTTCTGTTTCAGAGTCCTCAGCAACAGATCGATCAATTTTTTCTTCCACTTTCTTCTGTATAACAGGTACATCTGTGTTCTCACTGTTAGTCTTGGTAGCATCTGACAAGGTAGCTGACATATTCTGTGACAAAGTAGTTTCTAGATCCCCAAACTCTGTTGGCGGTATAGGCTCTGATGTTTGAAGTTGGTTGCCCAGTTCCTTCTGAGAAGTTTTCACATTATTAGAGGAAACTGGAGCTTCGACAACAGGGTAGAATCCCTCATCTAGACAAGCTACATGTATGACAAAATATGATGAGTCAAATATGATTAAAAAAACTGCAGGGAATAAAGATTTGCAAATCCTCAATTGAGTCAACTTAAAATCCAAATAACAGCATGTGATGGTATTACCTTTCCTAGCAATAGACTGATGAACCCACCTCCTAGTAACAATATGAATATGCCCCCACCTTTTCGCAACCATGTATTTATCCCCTCCAGGAGCGTGCAGAATGTCAAGGGTATGACTTTATATTCATTTTAAGCTTTTGCAAAGAATGAAAACAAGTATAAGAATTATCTGCAAATATCACTACTTTAAACTTTAAAGGATATATCAGAAACTAAATGGGTGCACTTCTTGGTTAGATCAGCAGAATAATGGCCGCCATTTTCCACAATGAACTTTTCCATCTCCTTCCGTTCGTCTGAGAAAATGAACACTACATCAATTTGGCAAAAGAAAAAAACAAGAGCCAGCATCTACCAGTGAAAGGTAAGACCTGAGTCATCATTCTAAAAAACAGCAGCAAACAGCACAAACATAGGATTCTGATGTTTTCAGTGGAAAGTGAAACAAAATCTAATACCAGATTAGTTAATTAAAAGTAAAAAACCACTGTTAGGCATGTAGAAGACAATCCTGCAGCAATACTCAGCTTACCAACTGTCCATATCTTTTCAACCTTTTGATCAAGTTATGGACCCCTATTACCATCTCCTATTGATCACACCCACTGAATAAGTGATAAGAAAGAAAGCATGTGTTTCGACCATATAACCCAGTATCAGTTACCTGCAGGTATTTTAGTGACGCAAACTGTTAGACCACTAAAAGGAGGAACTTTAAATGGCTCTTGAGGCACAATGCGATGCTCAGTCCAACATTGATATACCCAGGTCACGTTGACAATAGGTTTCTTAAGAACGTTTAAAGCCCACTGCACCATGTAAAAAGCAAATCAATTATGAAATTTGAATTTGAAAGCAACATCAAGTAAAGCACTGACAATTTCCAAAACAATGAAGGAAATTTGGAAGAAATTTTTCAACAATACCTTGTATTTGGTAGCCAAAACATTTTTTGCAACGACAAAGTCAATATCTAGAGATGGTTTCGTGTGTAATTCTCCTCCCATAGCAGTCACCAGCAGTTCAATCTTAACCTGCAAAACAATTTAAATGAAAAATGAAACAAACAAAACAATTTGGAAAACTTTCCTTCAGTCACTCGAGCTAACATCATAAGTCATCTAAAAGGAAAAACAAAGGGAAGTGATGGGACTATTCTTTTCTCTATGATTACTTGCATGCCACTGGATTCAAAAACATTTCTTTCAAGCCACATCCAATGCATGTCAATAGCAGCAATCAATCCGACATATATTGGAAATATGAAGATTTTTAACTCTGTGAATGGAAAACAAGGTCGTTATCTTGTGTGTGTCAGATCATGCTAACTGCAGCCATCAATATTTATCCAGCATAACCAGTAAATCCTAAATCCCCTAACCAAACTCCAATATGCCATGCAAGATTAAAAAAAATCCTAAATGTACAAGAAAATATGGTAGGTTCGAATAGTTGCCTAGTTTATCCAAAACAACCAACTCAAAATGTTCACAAAAATAGAGTAGGTTTTAAGATAACAAGTGTCCTGAGAAACATTGAAACAAACTCTTTGGTCACCAATTGACATAAATTGACATTATAAAATAGCAAAATACCTTCTCATCCTTCTCAAATCCAGAGGCAAGAACTTTCACTCCATCCATTGCGAGGCAACAGGTGTAACCCTGGTTAGGTAAAGTTCTGCACTCCTTGGCACAAGAAAGTACACATTGTGGTCCTGAAATACATCATGAATGTACAAGAAATCAAGTGATGAAGTATACAAACAAGGGACCTTATCAGCACAAATTTCAACTGGGAGCAATAAAAATCAATCAGATATTCATATCATAAAGAACGCTGAAACTACCACATAAAAGCACATCAATAGCACACCCGCGGACTGCCATATTTCAGAATGCAATTCTAACAATTTCAATAGCTTGATCAGGTTAAACTAACTCTAAATTTCAGTTTTTACAACATGATTTCAACTTGTTCAGATAATATTCTTTCAAACAAACAGTAATGAATAAATATCGCAGGAAACCAACATACCTACCAATTTGCAACCCTTAGACCTGAGATATTCGAACTTCTCCTGAAAATCCAAAGTGGGCAACAATCAAACAAGTTCCAGATCACAGTAACAATCAAAGAAATCGAAAAATGGGCAAGGGATTCGAACATGATCGATGGACGAAATAACATGGAATTCAGAAGGAGCGCTGCGAGAGGGATCACAGCAGAGGAAGACTTGGGCACCGTTGAGGCGGAGAGCGTCATGGACGGCGTCAAAGGCCTCTGGCGGCACCAAGCTCCGGGATAACAACACGCTGGCGCCTTCGAACACCGCCGGCCTCATCGATGCTTTGACGATCTTCTCTGATCGCTGAGAGGAAATGGCGCTCCTTTGCGCTGGCGCCTTCGATTTTGGGCGGGAGGGAAAACCAAGAACGAGTTTGCCGCCGCGCCGGGATGGAAATGTGCTAGCGTTAGGGTGAAGTTTGAAATTATTACTCTCCCTGTTACTTTTTATCGGTTGTGTTAACCCAATCTCATGTACCAATAAATTTAGTTATTTCATAAATTTTTATAAAAAATTTGTTATCTATCCAAAATTACCTTTAATTTATATTTTTACATTTCTCTCTCATATTTAATTCTAATAAAAAAAATCGGTATTAGGGTAGTTTTAGAAAAAAAAATAATAAATGATTTTTGATATTAGAAAATGACAGATAAAAAGGAACATGAATTTATGATAAATAAAAAGGAACGGAAGGAGTATTAACTATAATTCCAAGTTATAATTAAGGGAAAATTATTTTTAGTACCTGAAAATTTCAAAACTTCCCGGAAAAGTCCCTCTGACATTTGAATTTGACAGACAGTCCCTCCTTTTTTATTTTGCTGACAGTTTGATCCCTGGGTGTAACTCCGTCAGTTAACTTCATGCAATATTCCATTTTATATGTTTCTTTAACCCAAACTGTCTTCTTCTTCTTCTTCCATCATCCTTTTTGTTGGTTTTTTTTTTGTTTCCATCTACGCAGGATAGATAGATTTGTCTCTTCCCCGTTGTTTTGGTTTTATTTTGCACTTTTGTACTTTGAATATTTTTTCACTCGGAAGACAATTCATGTGAGCTTCTCCATACTTGTTCTGATTTTATTTTTTGTGGTCATGCAATTGTTAACCATGCTTTCTTCATGCAGGCAGCCAATAGATACCTTTTGCGCAGTTGCTAGGTATAGGGGGGAGGGTCGAGTCCTCCAGTTCACAGTGTTGACTCATTGGGAGTCAATTCTAGATGAGATATGTCAAAGATAGGGGCTTGGCATTGGCACTATGAAAGTGAAGTTTGTCACACCCGATGCAAACCGAACTATTTGTCCCATTGATTCTGAAATTGACTTCAAGCGTATGTGCCAAATATATCAAATACTAAACAGCGCTGCCGTTGACCTTATTGTTGATGCAGATGCAAATGCTGTAGACATGCCATTGTGTTATTCACTCCCGTCGTAAATATCCTTTCTTTTCTTGATGTGTAGTCATTTTATTTCACTCTTCTACATTATGTCCTCATTCATAAATAATATTTCTCGTATAGTATATAGAGTGGTCACTTATTGTATGCACTTTCCGGTTAATTTCTGGAGATATCATTTACCATTATCTATTTCAACTTATATTTGTCTGTTTCAACTTAAAAAATTTTGTTTTCGCTTAACATTAACCGATATCGCTTAAACTCTGTTTAAATGGAAGAGCGCTCGCTTTAGATGCGAGAGTCACGGGGTTCGGTCCCCCTCATATCCAATCATTATTTTATTTTATTTATTATTATTTTTAATTTTTAATTCAACAAACCCTTCTTTTTTGTGAACATTATATATTTCCGCTTAAATTTCCCCGTTTACGCGTAATAATTTATGTTTTCACTTAATCTTATCCGATATCGCTTAAACTATTTTCATCATCCGCTTAAGAGTATACTATTTTGCTTAAACTTATCCGATTTCGCTTAAAATTTTTCGAGTTTGCTTCAACTTCTTTGATTTTCGCGTAAAATTTTCTGATTTCGCTTAAACTTGTCCGATTTAACTTAAATTTATCCGATTTCGTTTAAAGTTGTTTGATTGCGTATAAAAGTGTCATGATTTCACTTATACTTATCCGATTTGTACACTATAGCGATTCATTTTCGGAGAGTATGTCGCTCAACAGGGGCACATTTCCACTCCATCAACAACCTGCGGGGGTTCTATCCATCCGGCCTTCGTCAGAAGATCATGAGATTGTTTCAATGGAAGTCGGTGATCAGTTTTCTGACAGTGAACATTTTAAGGATGCACTTAGGAATTTTGCTATCAAACGCAATTTTAACTTTGCATTCATCAAGAACGACAAGCAAAGAGTGATTGTGAAGTGTGTTGTGAAGGTTGTGAATGGCGTGTCCACGCGTCCATGAAAGGTAACCACGAGACGTTTAGGATCAAGACGATGTATCCCACACATACATGTGGTGGCGGTATTGGCACGCCCTCACATCCCAAGGCATCAAAAAAGTGGGTGAGTGCACGTGTCATACAAAAGCTGAAGGGCCGTCCCCTGTATAGGGCTATTGACATTCTGCATGATATGTTGCGAGACCACGATGCCTATTTATCCTATAAACAAGCTTGGCTAGGGAAAGAGGTCGCTAAGGATGTTCTCCATGGGAGTGAGGTGGTGAGCTATGATTTATTGATGTGGTACGCAAAGAAGGTGTTAGTGACAAACCCTGGTAGCGTTGCTATCGTAGAGAATGATGGTCCCCGTTTCAAACATGCGTTTTTTGCCTTCAAAGCATGTGTCATTGGTTTCAAGACAAGATGTAGGCCATTGTTGTACCTGGATGGAACTCACTTGCTCGGTAAATACGGGGCACTTTGTTAGGTGCAACGGGAAAAGATGGGAATGATGGTTTCTTTCATGTGGCATTTGCAATCGTAGATAATGAAACGGATGCGAACTGGACGTGGTTCTTGTCAAAGCTTGGAGATACTATATACGATAATGACGAATATGTGAAACTTATTACATTTATATCTAATAGGTCCAAGGGTGTTGTCAATGCTGTCGTGAAGGTATTCCCTTCCTCACCGCATGCATATTGTTTGCGCCACTTGGAAGCAAATTTCATGAAAGCAAATGTCAGACTTGGCAAGTCATTGAAAGAAATATGCTGGTCTATATTATCGAGAATTGCGTTTTCATGGGATGAAAAAGAAATTCGATGACGTTGTTGCCAATCTGTTAAACACATCGCCGGATGCACACCAATGGTTGATGCAGAAATCCGATCTGGTGCACTGGGCGAACTACATGTTCAAAGGTGAGAGATGGGGGGAGATGTACTCAAATGTGGCGGAGTCGTTTAATGCATGTATAAAAGAGACACGCCATCTCCCTATCACAAACATGGTAGACTCGATAAGGTGCGCACGATTTTGCTTAAATTTATTTGTTCCAGCTTAAATTTCTTTGTTCCCGATTAAGTTTCAATGATTTTGCTTAATCTTAATTTTTTTCCTCTTAATCTTAATAGTTTACGATTAAATTATAATTTTTCCAATTAAGTTTTAATGTTTTCTCTTAAGTTTAATTGTTATCGCTTAATATTAAGCTTTCTCGCTTAAGTTACATCGTTTACGATTAAATTATAATGTTTCCGATTAAGTTTCAATGATTTCGCTTAAGTTTAATTGTTACCACTTAAGTTACATCATTTACGATTAAATTATAGTGTTTCTGATTAAGTTTTAATGTTTCCGCTTATTATTCCTTTACTTGTCTTTTGTACAAAGGTTTAAGCTGATGGGCATGTTGTGTCATCGACGTGAACAATCTCACAGATGGGAGAGACATCTATGTCCTGTCACATACATTGAAAGATTGAGGAACTTGTTGAAGAGTCTCGCAACCTACTGGTCGGCCGTTCCGACAGTGACCATTTTGAAATGGTTAACCAGAAGAACTACTGCATCAGTTTGAACGCTCGGACATGCTCATGTCGTAGGTGGCAGGTATATGGCATTCCATGCAAACATACATGTGCGGTAATACTGCAGACAAACACAAATATTCATCGATATGTTGATGACTACTTCACAGTGGACTCTTACCGACAAGCATATGCAGAAGCCATATTCCCAGTACCAGATAATGACAAACCAGATGATATCAACCGCGAACTACCTGTGCTCCCTCCAATCACCAAGAAGCCAGTTAGTCGGCCAAGACGGAAGCGTCTAGAGTCACAAGCATCAATCGTTCGCGAATTACAATGCAGTCGTTGCCATGATGCTGGTCATAACCGTAGATCCTGTAATGCATCGATAGCTGACTGACTACATGATGTTATTTACATGTAGCTTGCCATAACAAAAGCGGTATGTTTTAATTTTAAGTGAAAACAACTAATTTTAACAAGTATGAACTAATTTTAACTAAGAACGATTCGTTTTAAGTAGACAAGCATATATGTGCATGACAAACAACTCTTGTTCAAAGCATCATAGTGATATGCAAATAAGTACATGTCCAGAACTCAAAATAGAAGAAACGTCAAGTTAATGAGAATGTATTGTATGACATATCCTAACAGTTCTTTGATTCTCCAGAAGTTTGACGACCACGGGCGATGCCATCCATCAGTATGCGAGCCTGGACAATCGACAATACCCGGCTTTTGCCGCGGGCAATTCCGTTCGTGTCTGAGAGGGTAAGCTTCAACAAAACATGCATCGGTCAAGCCAAATGGCGATAAAAATAGAAACAGTTTAAACGAATGAAAACATTGTTTACCATGTGGATGGCATCTTGATCATATCTCAGACTGATAGAAGAGGAATAATGAATATATTCCTTCTTCACTTTATCGAGTACAAGGAGATGGAAGTGACCATGAAGTATAATAGGCATCAAGATGACGTCGACATCTGCAAACCGGCGTACGACATCCGCCATCATGAGCAACGACTCTTCTCCTATGTACTCTGATGAGGACATCAAAAGAGCAAGTGGTCGGGTGATTGCTGCGCGTACCCTGTAAGGATACGGTTCGTTATTCATCTATTCTATGATTATCAATACATATACGTCAATCACATCATCAGTGACTATTTCCTTCCCTTCCAACAGAGAGTAAACACGCGCCCCGAGTGGTGTATGACACACATTCTTCCAAACATAAGTCATACCGGATCAAAGCACGCAAAATTGAGCATAAACATTGTAAAGTAAGCGGAAATTTTGTAACTTAAGTGGAAACATTTATAGTTAAGAGGAAAATATTGAAACTTAAGTGGAAACATTAAAACTTATGCGGAAACATGTTAGTTTAATTGGAAAAGTTTAAAGTTAAGAGGAAAATTTGAAACTTAAGTGGAAACATTAAAACTTATGCGGAAAAATGTAAGTTTAATTGGAATAACTAAAACGTAAGCGTAAAACATTAAAATTAAGTGTAAACATTAAAACTTAAGTGAAGACAGTAAAAGTAAAAACAGGATGCTTACATGTCTATCGGACAGTTTAGAAAGTGGCTGATTGTCAGTTCTTCGACTTTATTTAATCTCATGAATCCGGCAGGACATTTGTTCCGTGGTACCCTAAAAGTCTGAGTAACTTGTTTGGTCGGTACCACTGCCTGTTCGTCAATTGATGACGTCTCCGGTATTAGTTTTGGGATGACAACTGACGCTTCATCATTAGTGTCAGTTGATGGTTTCGCGCCTGTCGACGGAGACAGTTTTGGACTAGGGGAGTCAGTGTGGATGTCCTCCACGTTCGGTACCTCATGACCAATTGGTGAGTCAGTGTGGATGTCCTCCACGTTTCCTAACTTCTCATCTGAAGAAGGGGGCAGATCATTTCTCAAGGATGTTAGTGATTCGATTATAGACTCGACGTCGACATTTTTGGCGTCGTCGACTGGTGGTATCGCGGGTGGAGATGGCTTTGTCGGTTCGGAGAATGAAGGAAGTGGACAAGATGGTGCCGGTCCGGAGTGGGAAGGGATGGGGGAAGGTGGCGCGGGTCCGGAGGGGGAGAGGATTGGGGAAGATGGCGCGGGTCCGGAGGGTGAAGGGAGTGGGAATAACGGATAGGGTGTGAACGGGGAAGCGGGTGGGGATAGCGGCTTGGTTGCGGAGGAGAGAGGGAGTGGGGATTGCGGATCGAGTACGGAGGGGGAAGCGGGTGGGTATGATGAGACGAGTCCGGAGGTGGAAGCGGGTGGGGATGGCGCTGCAGGTGCCGATGGGGAAGCGGGTGGGGATTGCTTGGCTGGTGTAGAGAAGGAAATGCATGGGGATGGTGTCGTGGGTCCAGAAGACGAAGTCGGTGAAGATGGAGTTGAGTTTGTCTTGACTTTGCCCTTTCGGGCAATTTTTGGAGGCTGTTCTTTTGGTCGGCAATCGGCTTGCGAAATCGCAGACCTTGTAGATCGCCTTGTAACTGGCTTGAGAGGAGCATCCTCAGAATCAATAGATGCGGAAAAAGGCAATGTTGTCTTCGCCTACTGACAACCTTCTTCCCTCGACTTCTCTTGGTGGGCGCTTGTTTCGGCGGTAAATCCTTGGTGTCGTCAGCTCTCGGTGCGAGACATTAGAAGGGCCACAACCCTCAATTACTTCAACTCTGGTTTGAAGCCCACCAACAGTTTCGAACAACTTCTCAAAACCTTTCAGTAACCGTAACCCAATGTCTTCATCAACTACCCCCCTCGGTGGATTAACAGAAACAAAACCACGTCGACCCCGATGTGGTGGGCTCCTCGGTGGTAAGGGAGACCGTCCACGTTTCCCTGAGGATTTCTCCCCAGATTTTGCGCCAAGACGTATTGTGCTAGCCATTTGTTCTCCGCGGTGGCTTGTCCTGACGAAAGCTTCTTCTTCGGCGTTAGCAGGGGCGAGGGTGGAAAACTGTAATGTGGAAATGACATACAATCAAGGTAAACAATGATACTCAAACGAAAACTTAAAACAACAATCAAAAATTAATTCTTAAGCGGAACCTTAACAAATAAAGTCTAAACTACATATTTTAACCGTAAACACTAATTTATTAAGCGAAAAAATATATATATTAAGTGTAAAACCTAAAAGTTAACTGAAAACATTTATTTGCAAGTGAAAAATGGAAAAAAAATAAGCGGAAACTAAATATTTTAAGTGTAAACTAAACATTTAAACATGAAAAAAAAAATTATTAAGCGGACACTAAATAAGTTAAGTGTAAACTAAATACATCTTTCCCCTCGATTGATGATAGTAATGAACCGATGGATGGTTGCTTCTCGAAACTGTTCACCCCGTAACACAGGATTCGAGGAGTCTTACCAAATCGCACCTTCTTGCAGGTGCCAGTTACTTCGTAGAACCAAATATTTAGAGCGATAGCACATCCTTGCAAGTAGCCAGTGTTTGTCTTCTCACCAAAGCATCTTGCTTGAACTCTAGCGGTCGTTTGCAGGACGTCATCCATAAGCCACTTATGTGTGGCTTACGCCCATGCATAGCGCCGCATTGCGGGAAGATCGTCTACATAGTTTACAAGCCAATTGGGAACAGAACATGATGAGTTCGGGAACAGCATGGTCCCCATGATGAATACCAACAATATCTTCACAAAGTTTTCTTCTTCTCCCCTCTTCCGGACTAGTGTGCTAAGAGTTTTTTTAATAGCTTCCCTATGTCTTTCATAGGTTTTCGAGAAATATTTTTCTTCAAAGTCTAAATGTGGCTTTCTGTTTTTGAAAACCACTGCGTCCCCATCGCATATGAGACCAAGAATAATGGATACATCTTTGGGCCTAAACATCAACAAGCTCTCACTAATTTTAAATTTTTGGGAGCACTCATCGTATCTCTGCAACAGAGCATCGAGCAATCCCCTCTCTTGTAGTACAGGTTCAATTTCCATTAACGATGCGAAAGGAGTACTCCGGATGATTTCCAAATGTCTAGAACTCATGTTTTGTCTTAACTCAGTAATTATTTCCGCTATGGAGACCAAATAATACCTGCCGTTTACAAGGTTTGTTGCCATATGTCCAATATCTTCACCAAGACGAAAGCATTAACGAACTATCAATAAGTTTTAAGCGGAAACTAGAAATTATAAGTGGAAACACATTTATTTAAATGAAAACCGATTAATTTAAGGGGTAAACAACATAGGCAAAAAAAGACAAAGCTAAAACTAAAACCAAACGTTTATAAACATCATATTCCATTCGAGATAGAACGACAACTTTTCAAATTTAAGCCTGGATCATACACAACAAACAAAAATTAAAAAACCTTCAATTACAAAACCCTAGAAACCTAAAACAGCGATGTAAACAACCCTACAACCTTCCATTAATACCTTCAGGTTCGCTGATTCAAGAGTATGGAGATGGTGTCAAGTAAACAATAATGAAGACCCGGGAAAGCTCTAGCAAACTTCTTCTCAATACCTTCAGTTGAACACAGGGCTTCAATGTATGTAAGTCTCAACATCTGAAGGGGCAAGTCTCAGAATGTGAAGGGGCAACTGAGAGAAGGCGCGCATAGGAACCAACACTCCCCTCTCGAGATTCGTGGCCGCTTAACCTGCCACTTCCCAACGTAGAGAGAGAACACATCATTGATGTAACTGGCGGGGCATTTCGGTCTTTTCTCCTCAAAAATCACGGAGTTAGCAACCGCAAGGATCAAATATTCATATATACGGAAAAAGGATGGATGATCTGTGAATATTCAAACTAGAAGGGTCTTTCTGTGAATACCTGAACTTTGGAGGGACTTTTTGTTCATTTTCAGTATTTAAAATAATTGAAAATAAATAATATTACTCCCTTCCTTCTATACTAATCATCGCATTTAAACTTTACACAAATATTAAAACTGTTATTAAGACTTCTAAAATCTAAAAAAATTGTAATAAAATATTTTTTACTTTTATTTGAGTTATTTATCCTCACATTTCTCTTTAAATGAGAGAAGAGTAAAATAAAAAAGAAAAAAAAAGAAAGAGAATTAATGTTTATAGAACTTCTAAAGTTTTACAAAATAATTAAAAAAAATAAAATTTAAATATAACAATTTGTAGAGGGGGGCACGGGATGACTTTTGGCCCGGCCCGTACAAACACGCCGGTTCAGCTGAACCGGCAAGCCGGTAACCCGTAACCGGCCCACACTATAGCGGCTTGGTTATGGGTTAATGAATTTCAAACCCACCGGGTCAGTCAACCCGCCGAGATTGACCCGGTCAACTCAGCTGGTTAATTCACTTTTTAAAATTTCAAACTTTTTATTTTTATTAAAAAATTGTTGGTTGGTGTGTTATTCATGGGATTTGAACTATAACTTGAGCTATAACTTAATTTGGTACTTTTAAAGGAAAAAGTACATATATATATATATATATATAGGTAGAATGTTGACTTTATTTGCACACTTTCCATTTGTTTAACATAGAGAAAATATTCATCATTCAATATTAAAATCTATTGTTTTTATATTTATTAATCATCTCCATTATTGAAATTATTTAAACAAAATATAATTTATATCAAATTATTAATAAAAAATATAATTATATAAAACGACATAATTTCATTGATGTGATGTACTATAAAATGATCCCAGAAGAAATTAAAATTTAGTTCCATATCAAATAATGTTGGTTTTAAAAATATTGCCAACAACATGATTGAACTTGAGACACAAGCATTGTTTTGAATTTTAAAACAACTACTTTGGCCAACCCACCTATAAATAATTTATGAGAATTGCTTCTTTACAAAAATATATAATTAATATATAAATCTTAAGTTATTGACATTTAGTCCCACATCGACTATTTTATGAAAAACAATCTAATAATTGCCTATAAAAGGAGTGATGGTCATCCTAACCATTCGATTTGAGTTTTATTTATTTTAAATTATTTTTAAATTATATTTCATAATTTATTTTTTTTTAAAATAAAAAATAAAACAAAACTCGGCGGGCCGACCCGGAACCGGCGGGTTTCGGCCCGGAGGGTTCGCCGAGTCAACTCGGCCTGTCGGTCCGGCATTGTTGGGCGGGCCTATTCTGGGTTGGGCCCGGTTAACCGGCTGGTGCCCCCCTCTAACAGTTAGTATGAAATGAAGGGAGTATATGATAGAAATAATTTATTTAGCTTCACCTGTGGTGCTTCACCTTTCCGCAGGTGAAGCACCGGATGGGGCTAATTCACGATGGATTTTTTAGGGTTGCTCTAATATTAAATTATTTTTTAATACTAATTATTATTATTTAATTTTAAAAAATGTTTTTTTTAATTTAGGACTACAATCTACATTGAAAAAAAACAAAAAAAACAAAGAAAAATGCATATTTATATAAAACAAAACATTAACATTAACTTTAAAAAAAAAGCATTAACATTCATTGCGGAAAAGTAAAATAAACGAGGAATTATATTAAATCCAAAAAACTAATGCCTCCGTTGCTGTTGCCGGCGCCGCCGTTGCCATTTCCGTTGCCTTTGCCGCCGCTTTTCCCGCCATTGCCTCCATTATCATCGTCCTTTTTTTTCTTCTTCTCTTCGAAAGTTGATTTAGGTTCTGTTTGGATAGCTAGAAATTATGGCATAATCTGTACAATACGGCATAATTTAACATTTTCTAAGAATTATGCCATATTGGATGTTTGTGTGCTTATTTTAGAGTATAAAATTATGGCATAATATAGGTATTATGGCATAAAAACATATTCCACTAAGAGTGGAATATTTTCTCATTGCAAAAAGTCTTTCTTTCCTTTTTAATCCAGCCACTAGCTATCAGTCTACTAACAGTCCGGCTAACCTCCAGCGACTGACCATCTCTCTGGCCAGTCTCTGGCGACCAGCCATCGGCGGTCCGACCGGCCTCCATCGACCTGCCACTGGCGATGTGGCCGGCCTTCAGTGACCGGCCACCGGTTCGGCAGACCTCTGGTGACAAGCCAGCTGTCCACTGGTGGTCCGGCCAACCTCCGGCGGCCGGCCACCAGTCCACGGCGGTCCAGTCGCGTACCGGCTAGCCTCCAACGATCATCCACCGGTGGTTCGACCATCGACCGGTGGTCTACCAGTTGTCCGGCTGACCTCCGGCAATCAGCCACCGGTCCACTGATTATCCAGTGGTCGATCGCTCAGTCTCCGTAATTTTTTTTTTGTTAACCAAACACTCATTCTATAAGAATAAAATATGTCACAATTTCTGTAATAATCACTTGCACTTCCTACATAATAAAATTATGCCATATTTTTTTTATTTTGCAGCCAAACAGACCCTTAGCTTTGGCCCCCCAGCTTTAAGCACTTCCATGGTTTTCTCCAAGACTACATTGGCATTCATGGTTAAATGGAACTTCGCCAGAAATGAGAGTGGATTTGGGGGGTTGGCGCCGCCACAGGTGCGGCCGAGATGATGAATAGTGGTGTGGGTGGTGCCGCACCTGCAGGGGTGGCTGCCGCCGAGATGAAGAACAGTACCTGATGACTCGGGGGTGGGTTCGGTCGCAGGTGACACCGAGACAACGATCAGTACCTGACTCGGTGGAGTGGGTGCCGCAGCAGGAAGAGGTTCTGGATGTTGAGTGCTGGGAGCTGCCACCGGGCTGGGGTTATCCAATATGAGTTTTTGGGGAGCATTGGCCCTCATGGCCAGGGGATTGATGAAGGTCTTCAACGCAAGCATGACTGGCCGGCGGAGCAGAGAGCTAGAGAGAGTTGCTGAGAATCTCGCTATTGAGGTTATAGGGAAAAGGTTAGTGTAGTGGAGATGAGACGATGTTGACGATGGAACTGATATTTACAATCTCGTCTTTTCGAGAAGATTCGATCCAACCGTAGATTAATATTAGGGTTAATCCGATGGTCAATATTTTTTGATCCCATGCAACAATAATGGCATTTTTGTAATTTTAATTCAAATAGGATGGTACATGACCTTCGTCTCTGACAAAGGGACGCGTCTCTGACAAGCCGCCAGCCCCAACGCTAATAAACTTTTTAAGATTTTTTTAATTATTATTTTTGTAAATTTATATAATTAGCGACGTTGAAGTTTTTTTATTCACCATGTTATGTACTTGAATGAAATTTGAAAATTTTGAAAAATTTTACTAAATTTTAATATTATTTAGGGCAAACAACACAAATGGTCACCCATCTATGCGGTTGTTTCTGTTTTAGTCACTCACCTAAAAAAAGTTACGATTCGATCACTTACATTTGTTATTGTGTTTTTTTTAGTCACCGAGCCTTACATCGTTAACGGAGAGCCAACGTGGCTTGCATCCACGTGTGAACTTGTTTACCTGAGCGTGTGCGACGTGGCAAGCCACGTTGGCTCTCTGTTAACGCCGTAAGGCTCGATGACTAAAAAAAACACAATAACAAATGTAAGTGACCGAATCGTAACTTTTTTAAAGTGAGTGACTAAAACAGAAACAACCGCATAAGTGGGTGGCCATTTGTGTTGTTTACCCTATTATTTAATATTGATTCAGATTTTATAACGAAAAACCTAATCACAGTTAGGATAAGTGACCAACTTTTTCTAAAATGCATGATAAAGATACCTCATGCGGACAAAAAAATATTAAGAGAATGAAGGAGGTATTTTGACTAGGGCAATTCTAAATATTATACAATGTTTAAAAATGCACGGATAAATAAACACAAGACATAAAAAAAAGGTAGTAAGTTTCCATAAAAACCATGACCTACTAAAGCACGTTAACTCTGCAAGTCTAAGTTGTTATAGACTATTATAGCTTAAACAAATGGAAAACCTCGATACATCACCTCCAAGTGAGATTCTTTTATTGATATTTGACTTATTAAAAATAAATGTCTAAAAGCTCATAACAAAATTACTATACAATATTTCTCTTCTAGTATTATGAGGAGAAAGAACAGCGAATCCATTTACCTTTTTTTTTAAAAAAAAAAATACAAATACAAATTTCAAAGAAAGAGAACTTTAGGCTCATTTCAGATTTTTGAGGATTTCACAATCAATCAACGGATATCAATATCATGCTCAATTATAAAAAACATAATTGTAAAAATTACTAAAGAATTCAGCTTTGCAAGAATAATTATATATAGTCTGTAGCACTTGAAAGTGCCTAGAAGTTCAAATATTAATTCTGTCAGATATTTCACTCTCATAAGACACAAATAAAAAAAATAAAGGGACTAATATGGTTCAGATCACTTTTAAAATAATAATAATAAAAAAAACATTGACTACAATAATACGAGGTTAATATCTTATTTAATTTTGAGGCAAGGACTGACATTTTCTAAATGTGAAAATAAAGGGACTGACAGCGGATAAAGTTTGTTTGTTTGTTTGTTTTTTTGTTTTTTTTGTCAAATTAAGTCCTAAACTCAATATATATATATATATATATATTAAACATTTTAAAAAAATAAATAATAATTATTATTATTATAAATTAATTATTGACATTATTAATATAATTATAATTTATCCATTGTCAGTCACTTTATTTTCACGTTTGAAATATATCAGTCCCTCTCTCAGATGATCTGATGATCTCATTTCTTTTCCTATCCAAAGTGCTGATGTGGTTCAGATCACTTCTAAAATAATAATTAAAAAAACATTGACTATAATAATATGAGGTTAATATCTTATTTAATTCTGAGGCAAGGACTGGCATTTTCCGCCTCCTGTTCGTCGTCTCGGCGGCACCTGCGACGGCATCCACCACTAAGCAACCAGCAGCTATGGCGACACTCACCCCTTGTTCGTCGTCTCTGCAGCACCTGCGGCGGAAGCCACCATTGAGCATCCGGCAGTTGCGGCGGCACCCAACCCCCTGTTCGTCTTCTCGGCGACACCTGCGGCAGCACCCACCACTCAACACCCGAGACTGCAGGGCGTCACCCACCATCGAGCATCCCGAAGCAAGCTGCAGGCACCCAACCCCTGCTCAGTATTAATTCCGAGGCAAGGACTGGTATTTTCCAAATGTGAAAATAAAGGGACTGACAGCGGATAAAGTTTGTTTGTTTTTTTGTTTTTTTGTTTTTTTGTTTTGTCAAATTTAGTCCTAAACTCAATATATATATATATATATATATATATAACATTTAAAAAAATAAATAATAATAATTATTATTATTATAAATTAATTATTGACATTATTAATATGATTATAATTTATCCATTATCAGTCACTTTATTTTACCGTTTTAAAAATATCAGTCCCACTCTCAGATGGTCTGATAATCTCATTTCTTTTACTGTCCAAAGTGTTGATGTGGTTTAGATCACTTCTAAAATAATAATAATAAACACATTGACTATAATAATACGAGGTTAATATCTTATTTAATTCTGAGACAATGACTGACATTTTCCACCTCCTATTCGCTGTCTCAGTGGCACATGCGGCGACAGCCACTACTGAGCATTCGGCAGCTGCGGCGATCCCTTGTTCGTCGTCTCGGCGGTACCTGCGGCGGCACCCACCACTCAACATCCAGCACCTACGGCGTCACCCACCACTGAGCATCCGGCAACTGCGGCGGCACCCAACCCCTTGTTCGTATTAATTCTAAGGCAAGGACTGGTATTTTACAAATGTGAAAATAAAGGGACTGACAGCGGATAAAGTTTGTTTGTTTTTGTTTTTGTTTTTTTTTTTTTCAAATTTAGTCCTAAACTCAATATATATATAGAGAATATTTAAAAAAAATAAATAATAATAATTATTATTATTATAAATTAATTATTGACATTATTAATATAATTATAATTTATCCATTATCAGTCACTTTATTTTACCGTTTGAAAAATATCAGTCCCACTCTCAGATGGTCTGATGATCTCATTTCTTTTCCTGTCCAAAGTGTTGATGTGGTTCAGATCACTTCTAAAATAATAATAAAAAACCCATTGACTATAATAATACGAGGTTAATATCTTATTTAATTCTGAGGCAAGGACTGGCATTTTCCACCTCCTGTTCGTCGTCTCGGTGGCACCTGCGGCGGCAGCCACCACTGAGCATCCAGCAGCGGCGGCGACACCCACCCCTCTTCTCGGCGGCACCTGCGACGACAGTCACCACTGAGCATCCAGCAGCTGTGACGACACTCACCCCCTGTTCGTCATCTCGGCGGCACCTGCGGCGGTAGCCACCACTTCTCATCCGGCAGCTACGGTGGCACCCAACCCCTGTTTGTCGTCTCGGCGGCACCTGCGGCGGCATCCACCACTGAGCATCCGGCAACTGCGGCAGCACCTAACCCCCTGTTCGTCGTCCCGGTGGCACCCACCACTTAGCACCCGACAGCTGCGGCGGCACCCACCCCTTGTTCGTCGTCTCGACGGCACCTGCGGCGGTAGCCACCATTGAGCATTCGCTAGCTGCGACGGCACCCACCCTTGTTCGTCGTCTCGGCGGCAGCCACCACTGAGCATCTGGCAGCTGCAGTGGCACCCACCCCCTTGTTTGTCGTCTCGGCGGCATCCACCCCCCAAACCAGGCCTCCACACTCTCATTTTCTCAGGAGGTTGTATTTAACTAGGAATGTCAAGTTTGTCATGGAGAAAACTCTGGAGATGATTAAAGCAAGGGGAGCCTATTATGCACACAAGTGTGGAGAACATGTCACCAAAAGACAGATCTAGTGGTAAAGGATACCCATAACTTATATGCATATAAGGAGTCCATCTCATAGCCAATGTGAGACTAAAGGGGTTCATTACAATAACCCACCGATCAAGACTGATGCCTTAGTCAGTCCGGGTTAATCAGGGCGATGGACTTTGGGACCCACCAGGGTTTTCACCCGATCCGCGCACCCGCCCAGAATGTTAATGCTTTGTTTTCATTGTAATACTTTTCCATAAGGTTAAATAAATACGCATTTGTTTCTTTGTTTTTGTTTTTTTTTCAAGGCAGACCTTAACTTAAAAAAAGAAAAAAGAAAAAGAATATATAATATTTTTAAAAATTAAATAATAATAATTATTATTAAAAAATAATTTAATATTAGAGCAACCCTAACCATCCTGAATTCCTGATATTCCACGGAGACGAATCTCTGAGCTTACCCGGCGGCGATCGAAGGCAAGCGAAGATGATCATCCCCGTACGGTGCTTCACCTGCGGAAAGGTATCAATTGATGTCGCATTCTCCTCTCTAGGGTTTGGATTTCTATTCCTTTTTTTTCTAGGGTTTTGGAGATTTGCGAGCTTTCTGTTTATCTGGTTTTTTTCGCAGGTGATTGGTAACAAGTGGGACACGTATCTGGATCTTCTCCAGGCGGACTACTCCGAGGGGTGAGAAAATTGATGATTTTATTGTATTGATGTAATTTTTAGGTTTTTGATTTGATCAATGGCTTCAAATTTTGTTCTTTACCGTTGTTTATCCAGAAATTAAATTACTGTTTAAATTACTAAATCCTGGCTTTGATTTGGTTGATTGAGATTTTTTTTGTGAACAAAGTATTGTTCTCATGGCGTCTGCTGAAGTTCTGTGGAGATAATCATGTTAGCATTGATGAATTGAAAAATTCATAGAAATTCATATGTGTAATTGTCGCTGCACAACTATCATGATTCGTTCTTGATAGTTCTAGTTTTTTTTTTTTTAGCATCTAAAGTATTGCAAAAAAATGTTATGGCACTTAGGGTTTGGGCTTATCTAGTTAATGCATCAAATTGTATATGTACATTGTGATTTTTTATGAGCATGCAAAATAAATTGCGGACTGTGTGCCATTACTTTGATGTTATCATGGTTGATGCAAGAGAAATTGTGGCTTTGATTGTATATTGTCCTTTTATTGTGTTTATTGTTATTAAATGTAGAGATTTGTGGCAAAAGGTGTGTTTTTTTTTTGCTAAGTTTTTCAGGTTATGGGGAAAAAGACATAAATTAAGAGGAGTTACTACAGCGTTAGTTTGGCATTAGATGAGTGACTACTAAGTTTCTCCTATATAAGGCTTCTTCAGATCTAATCAAGGGGGGCATAGATAGCCAGTTTTAGAATGACTTGAGTGGTTGAGCCTTTCTGTACTGTCTTACTCCTTATAATTTAATAATGCACTATATTCGAGGTCTGTTAGATCAAAAGTTGGATTGAAATTGCATGGATTGATGTCAGGATAACTTTATATCTAAAACTGTTTGTTAAACCTTGAGCAATCAGTTCTTCAACCGTCTTCAGTTGTGCATATAATCAAGTTTTTTGTTGATGGTCATCTTCTGTATCAATTCTGTTCTGAAGTGCTAGTATTTTCCACCAGTGGATGTTGATGTGGAAGTTCTCCTTGTGCCCTTCTAGATGAGAAGCATTTGAATAGTGCCTATTTAATGATTCTACTGAAGATGTTAGTGTAAACTGGGTTCGATGCTCTTACTAATGAATTAGTTAGTTTTTGGTCACTATGAATTCTAATTTTGTCGTGGACCGATTTCGCGATGGGTAATTTAGAAGTTGAATATCTGACGGAAGTTAGAACTATACTCCGATCTGAAAACAAGGGGTTCTTGAGAGAAATATCTCCTCCTTGGTACACATTAAGAAAAGACTGTTGCACCTGCAATACAGAGAAAAGCTATCTATGTTTTTATGGTAGAGATACACTACTAGGATACTTTATAAAGTTGTTTGATTGTTGCGCAACAGGTTGTCATTTTATGATAATCGATAAAGATTTTAAATTCTTTGCATAGCTTTTGACATCGCAATCATCTTATTGACAAATTAACTTGCACGGGATGGGATGTCTTCAGGGACGCTCTGGATGCCTTAGGTCTTGTTCGTTATTGTTGCCGGCGGATGCTTATGACACACGTCGACCTCATTGAGAAGCTCCTTAACTACAACTGTAATATCTCTTGCTCATAAAAAGCATTTAGCTTTCATTTTGCTCTACATGCATGTATTCTTAGTTTGCATTCCTGATACTTATTCTTTTTTTTTCTCTCTCTCACAGCCCTTGAGAAAACTGAAGCCAATTAAGCCAATCTTTGTGGGGGACATGCCTGCACCATGGATACAGTGATGCTTGCTTCTGATGCACTGTTTAAGTCTCTGCTTGTTAGAATATTCTAAATATATCTTCCAAATGTATGTAGTTAGTACTAGTATGACTAGCTTTTGGACTATCTCTCATGTTGCTGTCTCATTGGTTTGTTCTTGCTGCCTTGTTGTGAACTTGTGATCCTGTATGCCCTTACTTTGAACAGCATCAAACTGCTAGTTTTGTTGGTGAATGTTCCCTGATGCATTAAAAAGAAGGAACCAATTTATTTATATAATCTGATACAGGGATTGACCCCAACCTTCGGTAGTGTGTATATATATATTTTTATGTATATGAAAAATGTCAGGCATTTTTTATAATAGTTGTTAAATAATCATCAAATAGTTATTATTTATATAAGAAATTGTGTTGAGTTACTATTATTACTGTCACTGTTGTATAATGTATATAAATTGACTGTATATAAATTGTTGGGTAAATTTTTTTATAGGATATCAAATTATGGTCCGTTTTTTGACTTCAATTTGAATTAAAATGATTATTCAACTTTAATTTTGTTTCATTGGATGGTCACTGAAGAGATTTTGGTCTATTTTTGATGGTTTGATGTTAGAATTTTCTGAGCATGTGAAATAAAATTGTCAATTGTGCGTACAGTGTGCATGTATATGTTGACAGAGAATTTTTGGTATTTATATCATCAAAATAAATTGGTCGGAATATCTCGAGTAGTTATTTTGTAAAACAAAATTAAAATTGGATAATCATTTTGATTCAAATTGAAGTTCAGATTTTATAATGAAAAATGACTATAGTTTGATACACTCCCAAAAAAATTAACCCATAAATTGACTGACTCACACCTACAAGGTCCTCTATGTATATATATGTTTCACAATACAAACAAGCTTTTTTTTAAACCAATTAAGGTGTTACTTAGCAAGTGCCTAATTGTCAAACAGAAGGTAACAACATCAGTTATATCTGATTTATGTAAAATTGTATATTTACATAATGTAAATCAAACATTGCAAACCAAAACAATATTTTGAGCACTCTTTTTAATTACATTTCATGCCCTTTTTTCCTTTGTATTTTGTCAAGGGCCAAACATGCATTTGTTTATAGTTATATTAATTTTTCCATATAAAAAAAATAACTCTGAAAACAAAGCAAAAACAAATTAATAACATTCTTCAATATTTTTTTTCTCCACAAAGTCGTCAGACATTCATTTACAATGTTCTCTGAGATTTTATACATTTATTTCCTATATATACACATATATTAAAAAGTCAACATACATAAAGTTCAATTATTCATATATATATATATATATATAATTCTTCCATTTTTTTTATACAATATTAAATAATGTGTTTTAAATTTATTTTTTAATTTAATGTATTTGTATAATTTTTAATAAATCATAATTAATTTAGCATTAAATCATATAATTCCCTTGTTAAGTTTTAAATCGGAGTAGTTTTGAAAAGTAATAAATTTTTTTATAAAATATAGAGACCCAATTAATTTTAATTAATTTTTTAAATGGTGTGAATTGGATAATTGTAACGAGTAAAAAGAAAAAAAACTTAAAAACGTATATATTAAACTTAATATTATTATTATAAAAAAAAAAAAACGTAAACAGTGATTAGTGCAATAAATCACGCCTCGAGATGCGGACAAGTCGCACGGATCATCAAATCACGTGAGCCATTATTCATCATTCATGCTTGATAGGCCTCCACTATCACGTGATTCTCACGCGCTCGATCCCACCTTTTGCATCCAATGAAGTCGCTCGGCTCGCTCGCTAACAAAACCCCAACTATAAAAGGCACCAAGCTCGCTCCTCCACCTCCCCTTCATCTCCTCTCCATCCGCTTCCATGGACCCCGCCGTGCTCGCCGCCGCTACCGCCGACGACATCGACGACGACGATACCTTGGAGGAGTCCTCGGCAGGGAGGCTCTATGAAGCCTACAATGAGCTGCATGGCTTGGCGAGGGAGTTTGAGACTAGGGTCGACGCCCCGGCTGTGCTCGTCGTCGGGCACCAGACGGATGGGAAGAGCGCGCTTGTCGAGGCTCTTATGGGATTCCAGTTCAATCACGTTGGGGGAGGGACCAAAACCCGACGCCCTATTGCTCTCCACATGACTTACGACCCTTCCTGTGAGATTCCCCGCTGCCGGCTCGTTCCCGACTCCGGCGATCCCGCGGCTGAGCCGCGGGTCATGTCACTCCCCGACATTCAGGTTGTTTTCTAGATTTTGAGTTGTTTTTGTGTTTGATGGGAATGGTTTGAGGCTTTGAGCCATTTCAGGGCAGAGTGAGAAAACTAATGGAAATGTGGATGATTTGATTTTGGCATGACTTGAGTTCGTGTTTGTCTTGGGTTAAGGGAACAAAAGCAAGCGATTTCGAAGACATTGAATAGGAATATTTGATGAACTACTGATAGTTAGGATTACTGATTTTCCCACGTTTTGTTATTTTTAAAATGGTTGAAGATTTGAATCAGATAAAAGACATGGATGCTTTGAGGCACTGTGTTTTTGTTAGATAGGAAAACTACTGGAGCTTGGCTCCTTTACAGTTGAGGAATCCTTAGAGGAACAATAATTTCTGGAAATTTGGGAACATTCTGAAAACTGATAGCAAGTTCATGCTTTTCCCTGCGTTTGTATAAATTAAATCGATTGTAATAGCGGTGGAACAAAGTGAGAGTTTTCCTTATTTGGACTGCTTTATCTATTTTATGAGTCCCATAGTTACACTGGTATGAATACTTATTTATGATTTATATGGCTCATATGGTTTTTGTAGGCTTATATTGAAGCAGAGAACATGAGATTGGAGAATGAGCCACGCCAGTTTTCTGAAAAGGATATCATCATAAAAATTGAATATAAATATTGTCCAAATCTTACTATAATTGATACTCCGGGTCTTGTTGCTCCTGCACCAGGTCGAAAAAATCGAGCTTTACAGGTATGACAATTTATTATCTTTTAATTTATTTTGTTTGATGTGGATCCATAGCTTTTTATTTCAGATAGGCTATTGATCTTTTTTCTTTGGATGGTTCTTTGTGATTTGAGTATCCAGTGAAATGTTTTCACAATTTGTTGCTTATATATAATTTCTGTTCACATTTCAGGATTTCTACAGTTAGCCACAAATAGTTTCTTTTTTATAATAAACTAAGATTGACTTTAGTTATGTAGGTCATCAGCTTTATTTGATATTTCAGAGTAGTAATTGTTTGATAAACTGCTTAAAACATTCAATTTGGCATATATGCGCGTGTGTGTGAGTGAGTGTGTGAAACCTATGATCCTGTGGTAGTTGCTTATTTCTATTATCACTTTCTCTTGATAAATTGAATCTTGCAGAGCCAGGCTCGGGCCGTTGAGGCACTTGTTCGAGCTAAAATGCAGCAAAAAGAGTACATTATATTGTGTCTGGAAGACTGCAGTGATTGGAGTAATGCCACTACACGCCGAATAGTGATGCAAGTTCGTACAACATTTTTTTTTGGGGTTTTGGGGGCGGGGGTTTGGGGAGTGGGGGTGGTGGTATCTGGTATTGCTTTGCATGCTGATGGAATATCTGGTATTGCAGGTTGATCCTGAGCTGTCAAGGGCTGTCATAGTGTCCACAAAGTTTGACACAAGGATTCCTCAATTTGCAAGGTCTTCGGATGTAGAAGTTTTTCTTAAGCCACCTGCTTATACATTGGATGGTTGCTTGTTGGGTGACTCGCCCTTCTTTACTTCTGTACCATCTGGTAGAGTTGGTCCTGGAAATGATGCAGTTTACAGATCAAATGAAGAATTTAAAAAAGTTCAGTTTCTTTATAACTACTTGATTCTGAGTTTTGTGGAATTTCACCAGCTGTTTGAATTTTAAATTTTGTCAGTTCCAGTTACACAAATTTTTTATTAATATCATAGCATGATACAATTGATTTGGTCCATCAAATAAATCCTCATGCACCTTAAACTACCCAACCTGCTTAAAGTCTATTACTTACCTGATTTGAGCATTTAGTCCACTAATTTGCACCTATTTGTATGTTGATAGCTGAAAGGTGGAAATTGATTACCCTTTTGATAGAATGCTTGACCTTGGTGTTAACAAAATTAGCGAGAGTTCTTCATTCAATGACAGATACAGTTTTTTTACTTTTCTGACAGGCTTAACTATAAATGGGAACTCTTCATTTGGAATGTATTAAAAAAAATTAAGGTTCTCTAACTAAATGTAGATGCATTTGTATTTAGCAGGGCCAAGTGGAGATCAAAATGGTTATTGAATACTTCATGCGCTTAATAGTTCTTTTATCTTATCCCTTAATTTGTTTAAGTTTGAATGTAGGCCATTTCTTTGAGGGAAATTGAAGACATTGCATGCTTGGAGGAAAAGTTAGGGAGGCTGTTGACTAGGGAAGAAAGAAGCAGAATAGGTGTAAGCAGCCTTAGGTTATTCTTAGAAGATTTGCTTAGGAAAAGGTACATCTATGTTACTTCTCTGAGTGAGCACTAACAACATTTAAATTTCACACACTCACATACGCACACATTTAATTGAATCTATTTAATTTATTTCAAATGTTGATATGAAGGTATATGGATTGTGTTCCACTTATTATTCCACTTCTTGAAAAGGAATATCGAAGTGCAACTAGAAAGCTACGTGAAATTAATCAAGAAATCAGGTATGTACATTTAATTTTTTTTCTTGTTGTAATGTTTCAATCATATAACCAATTATTTAATTGTCTATTATGCAGTAATTTGGATGAAGTAAAATTAAAAGAGAAAGGGCGAGCCTTCCACGATTCATTTCTGATGAAGGTACTCGGTAGCTTTTGCTTTTCATAAAAATCCTACTAATTTTCTGAGTTAGAAAGTTTATACAGACCAAATCTCCTGCTACTTCATTGATTAACAAATGCAAATTATTTTTTCTTTTAAGAAATTTTTTTGCTTTTCTTCAGATATCTTTACTTTTAAAAGGCACGGTGGTGGCACCTCCTGATAAGTTTGGTAAGAAGATCCTATTTTCCTCAATTCTCTAGATGACTGCCTTATTTCACACATTTGGTTCTGGAATTAGTCATTTTCGAGTATATTTATCTGCAGAATATGTTTGCTTGTTCATGTTACATGGTTTTGGTCACAGGAGAAACACTTCAGGATGAGAGGACCAATGGGGGAGCCTTTATAGGCACTGATGGCCTGCAGTTTCCTCCCAAGATGATGCCTGTAAGTCATATAGCGGCTGAATAGCTCATCATGATATTGGTAACTTTAGATTGTTTTCCCCATAAATCTTAATCATGGGCTACTTTTGCTGGACTGGTTTATTCATACTTATATTTTTTCAAGAATGATGCATGAAGTTTTAAAAACCATGTGGAGAACATGTATTTTTAATCTTACAGTTTATGCTAAATTATGAAGAGGTTGGGGTCCCTAGGAAATTGATATTACCTCAGAATCAATCACGCCTCTCAATTTTTTTTCCGCATTTATAAAAGAAGGTATAAAGTCTTTCAGCATCTGGAAGAAGGATTGTGCAAAGTTTGCAAATTCTTGAACATGATTCCATTCACTCTTAGAACATCTCCAAGAATGGCATATGGTTTACAGATTTGTTGCACAGTAGTCTTCCGAACTATAAAACTGGGCTGGTCTGTTATGGTTGTTTTGTTTAGTCACATTCTTGATTTCTTATATATATATTTACCTTTGTTCAAAGCGAACTTTCCAAACCAATAAATTCCGAATTACATTTTTGAGGTTGTTCAGATGAGTCAGTTCTGTTTAGCCTGGATTACTATTCTGGAATTTGTTTGACCAATGGCATTCACTTGTTTGATATTAAGTAAGATTCTGTGGCCTTCGTGTTTAGAATGCAGGTATGCGTCTTTATGGCGGTGCACAATATCATCGTGCAATGGCAGAATTCCGTCTTGTGGTAGGCGGTGTCAAGTGCCCCCCAATTACAAGGGAAGAAATTGTAAATGCATGTGGGGTTGAAGATATTCATGATGGAACAAACTACTCTAGGTTCTCTGAGCCTTTTCTATCTATAGCTTTTCTATTCCTAAATTTAGTCATTCATGGTTTTCCGAGGCGGTAACCCAATTTCTAATTTTTTGTCGTCAGGACTGCATGTGTGATTGCTGTTGCAAAAGCTCGTGACACTTTTGAGCCTTTCCTTCACCAGGTGTGTGCTCATTACAACTTTGTTAGTTTATATCATTCGGTGCACATTGTATGCCCTCTGAATGATATCCAAGGTAATGCGTTAATATTTTGACATGAGCCTGCCTAGCAAAAAAAATTGTGCATGCTGTTAGATGCAAACCAAATGTTTTATTTGGACTCAATTAACTCAAATACATAAGCTGATAGGATGAGAAATGCAGACTTAAGATTCATATTTACCAAATTAATCGCTGTAGGCTTCTAGTTGCTCTAATACATCCCCTTGATATGTGCTAGTTCATTTAACTAACCATGTTGCAAACAAACAAAACAGACCAAGAAAGTCAAATTGTAACTAATACATGCCATTGCCTCAGTCTTGCAAGAATTTCCTTCAGCATGTCTTCCTATCTTTTGTTCTATTGAGCTTGCCTTACAGACACTTGAAATAGAGGTTGTTTCCAGCAGAGTTTAGAAGACTCCAGTGTGAGTTATAAGTGAAAACTGAAACTAGTGACACCTTTTAGAGATGAACTGTGTATTGGCTTATTTGTGCTCTTATTTAGTAGAGTATCCGATGTCTATTGAGAATCTGTCATTAAGTTTGCCACTGCTGAATAACCTAGAGACTTATCTTCAGGTCAAAATTCCACAGAAATAGTTAATTCCATTTGATATGCACATGCATCTCTTTCTCTAGTATTTCTCCTAGATTTGTATGTTTGGATACAGTGTAGAAACAAAGAATTATTGCTTTCTTATTTTTAGTGTATCTTCACCATGTAAAA
Source organism: Dioscorea cayenensis subsp. rotundata (assembly GCF_009730915.1). Taxonomy (NCBI): domain Eukaryota; kingdom Viridiplantae; phylum Streptophyta; class Magnoliopsida; order Dioscoreales; family Dioscoreaceae; genus Dioscorea; species Dioscorea cayenensis. Next base: position 35,792 of record NC_052495.1, on the reverse strand, counting down.
TTGTTATGGTCATTTGCAACAGCTGGGATTTAGTAGAAACAAAGAATTGTTGCTTTATTATTTTTAGTGTATCTTCACCATGTAAAATTGTTTTGGTCTTTTGCAACAGCTGGGATTTAGGCTGTTGTACATATTGAAGAGGCTACTCCCGATTTCTGTATATCTACTCCAGGTATCTGTTCCTTTTGAATTTTGAAGTTCTCTTTTCCTGTGCACTGCCTAATAATTATATTTAACAGAAAGATGGGGAATATCTCAGTGGCCATGAAGTGTTTTTAAGGCGTGTTGAGGTTGCTTTCAATAATTTTGCTGAATCAACAGAGCGAGCATGCCGTGATAAGTAAATAACTTAAATTCTTCAAAAGCGTTGTTTGTTCATTGAGTTTTTGGTTATTTTCACTTGCAAGTTGCAATAATTGCGGTTTTTTTGTGTGGGGGAATATATTGATTCTCCTTTGAAAAATAAGGGAGAGCTGCATTTAGATGTCATCTGGTGTTCAGCTCAAGTTCTTTACCACTTCCATCTATACTTTCCTGTGCATCATTGCTGTCAAGTTATGATCCCTTTGAATAAAATAAACCCATTTACCAATGAGTTTTATGACAAAAGCTTCCTGTTAACTTTTTATTTTGTTATTCTAGCCAGTAGTTGAAGTCAAAGAGCATCAGAGAGTACACTTAATTTGGTCTTGTTTATATGATGTTATGGCAGATGCATGGAGGATTTAACAAGCACCACCCGTTATGTGTCCTGGTCCCTCCACAACAAGGTTTCTTAAAGAACTTTTGCACAAACTCTGCAGTATTCAAATTGATATTGTTTATTATTTTCTTGTTTTCTAAATTCCAATCACTGGATTACAGAATCGTGCGGGTTTACGTCACTTTTTAGACTCATTTGCTGGCACCGAACACTCTTCTTCCAGTGCGAACCTATCTTGTTCAGCCCTTCCGCAAGAGTCATCCTTCGGGCAAACCATTAGTGACAACAAATTAGAATCCAGGTTGAAGGTAGAATCAAAATCAAGTTTTGACATTTCTCATACAACAGAGGCAAGGCTTGTCGATCTTCTAGACAGCACGTTATGGAACAGAAGGCTAGCTCCTTCATCTGAAAGGATTGTTTACGCGCTAGTCCATCAGATTTTCCATGGCATCAAAGAACATTTTCTGGTATCCACCGAATTGAAGGTTCGTAAGCCAGACAAATATATACAAAGCATAGTGCCATTTGATCATGCATATCCATCTGATATCTCTGATGTCTCTTTTTCAGTTCAATTGCTTTCTTCTCATGCCGGTGGTTGACAAACTGCCAACACTTTTGAGAGAAGACCTGGAGTCTGTATTCGAAGATGACTTGGACAACATATTTGACGTCACTCAGCTGCTGCATTCACTTGGTCAGCGGAAACGCGAGTTAGAGATCGAGTTAAAACGGGTAACAACATCGATCTTTTAAAGTATGCTTTACCATTTAAATATATCAGTAAATGGCAGTAGAGATTGATTTTTCAAAGTACTGGTTTTTTGGATCACAGATTCAGAAGCTCAAGGATAAGTTCAAGGACATTCATGAGCAATTGAATTCTCCTCACCATCTTCATCAAGTGAATGTTCCTGATTCAAACAAGCCAGCCTGACAACATCAAGGGGAGGAAGGATGATTTCTTTTCATGACCAACTCTGAGTCACTTTATATGAGCATATATTACTTGTTGTTTGTAGTTTATTCCCATGTTCTTTGAGAATGTGATAAAGTCCAATGTATTCTTGATGCTATTAAAGTGGTATTTTGTTGGACATTAATGAAGGTCAGTCTTGAAGCTATAATTGTCTGACTATATTATGTCTTCTGTCGTTTTAACATTACTGATTTTTCTTGATAAAAATTGCTTTTAGATAAAAACAAAATAAAATAAATCATCTGTGCATAATATGCTTCATTGCTCTTTCACAGAATAATAATAAATTATAAATAGTAAATAAGATGCTAACTTCATATATAATTATCAAACATTCAGGGGTGTTTTTGTAAAACTCTCAAATGTTTTTCAGGTTAGGCCCAATAAACGTAGCCCAGCCCAGAGTCAGCCCACGCTCTCTTGACCTCAGTTCTTAATCTGGACCGTTTGATTCATCCTAAATCACAAAATGGTTTGATCCAACGGCTCTACTAAGTTTCTCAGTGTTATATTATGCCGCATCGTCCTTCTTTTGGTTCTCTTCGTCTCCGGCGACCTCTCTCTCTTTCTCTCTCGCCGTCTCATTTGAGCTCTTTCTCTCTCCCTCTCGTTGCTCTTCGATCTTCTTGTCTCTAGATTTCGCTCTTTGATCTCTCTCTGGCTACGCCTTTACCCAGGTAATGCGCTGATTTTCGGGTTTTTTTGGTTGGTTTTGATTTCCATGTGTGGTGGTGGTTCCAGCTGGGAGTTTTGGTTTTGGTTTAGAGGTTATGGTTTCAATTCTTTGGTGATCAAGAGGTTTATGGATTGCTAAGAAGTTTGGAACAGTACCATTGGTTGAGGAATCTATTTTTTATGCTAAAAGTTATTGGAGAAAAAAAATTCATAATTTGATGTGGTCGCCTATAATGCTGGCTTTGAATTGGTAGTTTGGAATTTCGGTATATATTAGGGCGATATATGTGTTTCTCTGTTGAAGTTGTTGTTTTGGGCCGATCTAGTTGGCAGGAAGGTCGATTGTTGAATTCTCAAGTTTTTCAAGAGTTTGCATTTGATTTTGTGACAAACTATCTTAATTCGTTAGGTTTTGGATTAATTCAGTGGCAAAATTGTTTTTTATCTAAAAAATAATGCAGGTGTAGTGGTGGTAGTCCTCCTTCAAGCTTCCTCTATGGCGCTGCGTAGCATTTTTCGGAGGAGCTCTGTTGACCAGATCTCGTGTTTGGTTTTCCCATCACTGGGACGAGCTTTCTCCTCTGATGCGTCTCCGAGCAAACCTATCCGGGCTACCCTATTTCCAGGCGATGGTATTGGTCCTGAGATTGCAGAATCTGTTAAGCAGGTCTGCTTTTATTTTTATTATTTTTATAATATCTTAATTGGTTGTTGGTTCTTGTCTTCTATGGTTCTTGTCTTGTCTATGTTTGTTCTGTGTTTGGAAAGCTGTTTGAATTCTTTTGTTAGCATATTTTGATATTGTTTGATCATCATATTATTGATTGATGACTGGCAAAGTCTTACCTTTATTACAGTGATATCATGTTATGCCATTTCTGTGGTTTATTCTTGAGTGTCCTGTGACTTCAAGTCAGTTGTATTTTCTTCTTTTTTTTCAAGAAACACTCGATTGAACAATTCATCACTTAAAGACTTCCTATGTAAAACAGAAGATTCTGATAGGAACACTAATGAAACAACCTGCAAAGTTTTACAGTAGTTTTTCGAATTGAGTTAATTAGAAGATGATCTTATGAGTTGGTTATATGTTGGGGTTTGCAGTCCGGCTGATTAGATTGTTGCTTTTTTGCTTGAAGTTATCGTCCCTTGCCTTATCTGATCATGTTATCCCATTATCTCTGGTTTGTGTATGTGTGTGTATGTTCTTATAGTACCTTCAATGGTTTAAAATTGAAAATTTTCTGGATTTTTTGTTTGCATCTTCTGAGAGTGAAATGTCTGAGAGAGAATTAATATTTGAACTTCTGGGCACTTTCAAGTGCTAGAGAGTAGAGACTATTTTCATTCTTGCAATGCTGAGTTCTTTAGTAATTTTTACAACCATGTTTTTATAGTTGAGCATGATATCCATTTATTGTGTATACCATTGACTATTTATTGTGAAATCCTCAAAAATCTGAAGTGAACATGGAGTGATCTTTGTTTTCTAGAAATTTGGATTTTTGACAAACAAGAAAAGGCAAATAGACGCTCTGTTCATTCTCATTATATTAGAAGAGAAATATGGTGTAGTAATTTTCTTATTTTAGACATTTATTTTTAGCAAGCCAAATGTCATTAAAAGAATCTCACTCAGACATGATGCATAGAGGTTTTCCATTTATCCCAGCTATAATGGTCTATATTAACCCAGACTTGCAGTTGAAGGTTTTAAGAAATCATAGTTAAATAGAGCCTTTTTTATGGAGACTTAATACTTTTTTTTTTTGGGGGGTGATTTTACTTCTTGTGTTCATCTTTCAATGCATTTTCAAACAATGACATGTTTAATTTGATCTTCATGAATTCAGGTGTTTAATGCAGCTGAGGTGCCTATTGAATGGGAAGAGCATTTTGTGGCAGACACTGTTGATCCGAGAACAGAGAGTTTTTTGACATGGGAAAGTTTGGAGTCTGTGCGAAGAAATCGTGTGGGGTTGAAAGGGCCCATGGCTACACCTATTGGAAAAGGCCACAGGTCTTTGAACCTTACACTAAGAAAGGAGCTTGGTTTGTATGCAAACGTCCGTCCTTGCCACAGCCTCAGTGGCTATAAAACCCGATATGACAATGTCAATCTCGTCACCATCCGTGAGAACACAGAAGGGGAATATAGTGGCTTGGAACACCAGGTCAGCCCATTTGTGTTAAATAATGAATTTTCCCATGATATTATCTTTAGTTTGTATAATCAAGCAATTCAACAACCATAGGTGGTGCGCGGTGTTGTAGAAAGTCTCAAGATCATCACCCGTCAGGCAAGTTTAAGGGTGGCAGAGTATGCTTTTCATTATGCCAAGGCCAATGGCCGACAAAGAGTCTCCGCCATACACAAAGCCAATATTATGAGGAAGACTGATGGTCTCTTCCTCAAGGTCCGCCACATATCATAATACGAATTCTTAGATAGGAAAGCTATGTCTGTATGCTTTAATATCATGTATTTGCAGTGTTGCCGTGAGGTTGCTGAGAAGTATCCTGAGATAACTTATGAGGAAGTCATTATTGACAACTGTTGCATGATGGTATGATTATGCAAATAGAAATTATCAAGCAAATGCGAACTGTCACTGAAGTTAATTATTTTATCAATTGTGGTTTTGCTTGTTGCAGCTTGTGAAAAATCCATCACTTTTTGATGTGCTAGTGATGCCTAATCTTTATGGAGACATAATAAGTGATCTTTGTGCTGGCTTGATTGGCGGTTTGGGCCTAACTCCTAGGTAGACAACTTTGTTTCTCAATCTTGCATTTGATAGGTATATTGCATCCCACTCATAAACTTCATCTTTCAGTTGCAACATCGGTGAAGGGGGCATTGCTCTTGCAGAGGCTGTGCATGGGTCTGCCCCAGATATTGCTGGCAAGGTATGCAGTTTCCCCTGTTTTGTCTCTAATCGCTTCTATTATATGAAAATCGACATTCATAACCATAAATCTAAAAAACCACAGACAATAGATCATGCACATGTGCTTATGGTTTTGGTATATATTCTATTGTTCCACCATTAGGGACCAATGGCATGCCCTTCTGAAATTATTTTATAGGACTAGTCCTTTCCGTTATTAAATCCTGGACTCTTATCCTCTCAAAATAAAAGAAATGCATATTGTTGATGTTTGAATTGATTTTATTCTTTTATGGCTTATGAATTGTGGGGTTGTTTACCATTTTTCTAGAATCTTGCAAATCCGACGGCGCTCCTCCTCAGTTCAGTCATGATGTTGCGGCATTTAAATCTCAACGATAAAGCTGATCGAATCCATAATGCCATACTGAACACCATTGCCGAAGGGAAATACCGAACAGTTGATCTCGGTGGCACCGCATCCACATCAGACTTCACAAAAGCATTGTGCGATCATCTCTAAAAGCCTTCCGTCTTTTGGTATAGACAATCAGTGCAGTTGATAATTGATGAACTTATTTTTCCGGCCACACATTGCTTGAGCTGCAAATGCTCAAGTTCAATTTTAAATAATTCTTCATCATTTCATTTGAATTTCTTTCAACTTTGTTCAACTTGTTTGTAATAATCTGCCAATGCTCACAAATGTTAACAATTTCTTTTGGTTAATTTGTTGAAGAGTTTTCAAATTGAGTTTGTACCCATGAAAACTGCCACCCGTTCCAAATATAAATTATTATTTACTTGTTCCCATTTGAAGACATGTTTCAATGAGATGAGCATAAGTTTACAGTCAAGTCCTGTTTATATATATATATTTTCTGTTTTGGGGGATTTTTTTATTATTATTCTTATTTCTTCACATGAAAAAGCATTTAGTTGTGAATAATAATAATCATTATTATAATTAATAAGTTATCTACACATGCTTTAATCCTAATGGTGGATAATAAAAAAGAAATTACCATTATAAAATTAACTGAAAATAATCTAAAATTCTTTCAAATTATTCACATATTGTAGAACCAAGTTTAGGTATTTCCAAAAACTCTCTTTTTTCTAATAATGTATTTTTCTGTCGGTTTATTATTAAGTTGACTAAAAATTAAATAAATCAATAAATAAATTACGAACAACAACCCCAATAACTACTATTAAATCTTTATTCAATGTTTTTTTAGAGAGAAATAAACTTCACATAAAATCTCTAAAAACTTAGAATATATAAAAGGGGTGTTTTCCCACTATTTGGCTTTTTTTTATTAATATTGTCAAAATGACAGTTAAAATGATCATAGAATCATCACATCAATATCTAGTCAGCACAATCAGTACATGGGCGTTGACTGTGCTGCTAAGTGGGTATTTTAAAAATAGTTTTTTTTATTTTAATCCCTCATCTCTTTTATAATGTTTTAAATAGCTTATTTATGGGGTTTTTTAACATTTCTTTTAAATTGTTATTAAAATAAAAAATATTACTTGAAATTAGAATTATTATTATTATAAATATTTTGATTATTATTATTATTTAAAATTAGAATTATTTAAAATTATTTTATTAACTCGCAGTTCATTAAAAAATTGGTTTTATGTGAGTGGTTGGACCGAACTGGCAACTGATTCACAGAACGCTGGCCCCCACAACTCCGAACCCGGCACCCAAGAAACTTAGCCCTTACGCACCCACGACCCCGAACTGGCACCATGACTCCGAATCGACACCCATGACTCCGAACCGACACCCACTACTCCGAATCTGGCCGCACCCATGACCCCGAACCTGGCACCCACAACTCCAAACCTGGCCGCACCCAAACCCCAAACCTGGCCACCCACGAGTCCTCGACCCTAGCCCCACCCACGACACCAGCCTCACAACTTATGCAACGAGATTGGCCCTGATATTCAACAGTAATACCTTGTTGAACAAAACGTGTCAGGTAATCCAATAGGTAAGATCACTGATTAAGAAGATGGAAAATGGTGGTACGAGTCCAAACCACACCAACGACTCGATGGTGACAATGGTCTTAACGGTTTAGTTAACGGCGGTGCCAGCACCAACGGATGCCGTGCCAGATGGCTCAGACATGACTATCTTGATCTCGTATCTTTTATAAAAATTGTTATTAAAAATAAAAAATATTTTTTGAAATCAGAATTATTATTATTATTAATATGAGAATTATTAAAACAGTAATTATTAATTATTATTATTATTATTAACCGACCGGCGGAGCAGGGAGCTAGAGCTAGAGAACGTTGGGACAATCACGCCATTAGGATATGGGAAAAATGTGAGTGATACGGGAGACGATGGAGACGATGAATGAGCAAGCCAATATTTATAATCTCGCACGGGAATCTTCCAGAAGCTTAGATTCGACGGTGGATTTATATTTAGGGAATTAATCCAATGGTGTCTATTTTCTTGAGCCCATGTAACAAAAATACGTGGCATTTTTGTAATTTGGATTGAAAGAGGAGGGTACAGCTCTAAATTCAAATAGCGACGCCGGCCAGCCCCAACGCACTCCATAATTGTTACTCAAATTAATAAACAATAATATTAATTTTTTAAAATTAAAAAGTACTTAAAATATTATTTAAAATACGGGAAAACCTTAATAAACTTTTTATAAATATTTACTTTTTTTTTAATTATTTTTAATAAAAAAATTATAAATCTGAATTTAATAATGTTACATTAATTGGTTTTTATTTTCGTTTATTTTATCCGTGGCATTTTTTTTAATTTGGATTGAAAGAGGAGAGTACAGCTGTAAATTCAAAGAATATTTTGGTCTTTTTTTCAAAGGTATTGTTCTTTTTTTTTAATAAATATATAATTATTGAAAGCTGGACGACAGTGATAACGAAGAAAGCTGATGAGCTATATCAAATTGGCAGAATCAGATTACCTCTTGAGCTTAGCATAGGTATGCTGATGAGCTATATCAAATCGGCAGAATCAGTTTACCTCCTGAGCTCAGCATAGGTATACTGTCCGAGCTTCCTACAGTTGAAGCTATACATTTCAGTATCTTAACAAAGGCATGGGTAAATTTGTGGACATCTGCACACAATATAGAGTTTGATTCTAAGTTTACACTTATTAAATGATGGCAAAAAAAACTTTGAAGCGACGTTCGGCTCTGACAAACCGCCAGGCCCCAACGCACTCCATAGTTGCTACTCAAATTAATAAACAATATTATTAAATTTTTTAAAATTAAAAAATACTTAAAATATTATTTAAAATATAGGAAAACTCTAATAAACTTTTTACAAAATATTTACCTTTGTACTGCCTTTTTTTATAGGATTTTTTTTTATTTGGTCATTTTTATTAATATTATCAAAACTAGTCCTAAGATCATTTTATTTGTCAAAATTACAATAAGGATATCACATCAATGCTAGTCAGTCAGCCAGCATGTGCTGACTGACTGGGCATTTTAAAAATGATTTTTTGCATTTTAACCTCTCATCTCTTTTATAAAAATTGTTATTAAAATAGAAAACATTATTTGAAATTAGAATTATTATTATTAACATGAGAATTATTGAAACAATAATAATAATTATTATTATTATTATTAACAGACGGAGTAGGAGCTAGAGAAGGTTGTGGACAATCGCGCCATTAAGGTATGGAAAAAAGGTGAGTGATACAGGAGACGATGGAGACGAGAGCCAATATTTATAATTTCGCACGGGAATCTTTTAGAAGCTTAGATCCGACGGTGGATTTATATTTAAGAAATTAATCCGACGGTGTCTATTTTTTGAGCCCATGCAGCAAAATAGCATTTTTGTAATTTGGATTGAAAGAGGATACCAGCTGTAAATTCGAAGAGCGACGTTCGGCTCTCTGACAAACCGCCAGGCCCTAACACACTCCATAGTTGCTACTCAAATTAAAAAAACAATATTATTAAATTTTTTAAAATTTTAAAAAATACTTAAATTATTATTTAAAATACGGGAAAACCTTATTAAACTTTATACAAATATTTACCTTTATAGTGCCTTTTTTATAGGATTTTTTTTATTTGGTCACTTTTATTAATATTATCAAAATTAATCCTAAGACCATTTTATTTGTCAAAATGACAATAAAGACATCACATCAATGCTAGTTGACTGACTGGGCATTTTAAAAATAATTTTTTTGCATTTTAACCTCTCATCTTTTTTATAAAAATTGTTATTAAAATACAAAACATTATTTGAAATTAAAATTATTATTATTAACATGAGAATTATTAAAATAATAATAATAATAATAATAATAATAATAATTTCATTGCCACTTTTATGTGGAAACATAAACAAAAGCAGGAAAATGAACGTAAAGACATTAAAAACCATCTAAATAACTCATCAGGTCGCCGATGACGACGCCGCCGCCACCGACGTTCCCATTACCATGGCCATCCCCCATTTTCATTTCCTTTCCCTTTCCCCGTTTCCATTTCCTTTCCCCTGGTACTGTCGTCATCTTTGTCCTTCTTTTTCTTGATCATAGGCTCATATTCTGCCAATGCTCACAAATGTTAACAATTTCTTTTGGTTAATTTGTTGAAGAGTTTTTAAATTGAGTTTGTACCCACGACAACTGCCACCCGTTCCAAATATAAATTATTATTTACTTGTTCCCATTGGAAGACATGTTTCAAAGAGATGAGTATAAGTTTACAGTCAAGTCCTGTATATATATATATATATATATTTTTTTTTTTTCTGTTTTCACACCATGTTAATATATTTGTTAATGATTATCAACACATGAAATTTCCTTTTGTTTGGTTGAGGACAGCACTACTTGTTCTTTCTTTCATTTTTTAATCCGGAGTCTTGGGGGGATTTTTTTATTATTATTCTTATTTCTTCACATGAAAAAGCATTTAGTTGTAAATAATAATAATCATTATTATTATTAATAAATTATCTACACATGCTTTAATCCTTCTAGGCAAATTCCCTTGCTTCGCTTAACGGAAAGGACTAGTCCTATAAAATAATTTCAGAAGGGCATGCCAGATGTGGACTCCACTTGTATTTAATTTTTTTTCATGTTTTAAAACAAATTTAAAATTACAAACTAACTTTATCTTTTCAGAGATTGTGAGTCCTAATAATTATTAGTTTTTATGTGATAAAAATAAAATTATTAAAACCAGAGAACTTCGTAGCCTTTCTCTCTCACTCGTTGATCAACTTTGGGGGTGTGTGGCAAGGGTGAGAAAATCATTCGTGTCGAGCGCTCATCTAGGAGTATTTGTGGTAGATTCTTTTTTTCCTTTCTTTGATCTGTTTATCTTTTATTAGTTCTTATTTTGATTCTTTAATGGTTAGGGTTTCTCTTTTTTGTTTAATCTATTTGAAAAAGTTAACATGTATTTTTCCGTTTCTTAAAAATCTGTATGCTCTTAGGGTTAAATTATGTTCGGGTTTTGGAATTTGGAAAAGTAGAAAAAAAAAATGAATTTTGCATATATTTTATTTTATATGCAACTAAATGATATTGTAAGGTTTCTCAATATTTTTATTTAAATATGAAATTTATTTTATTATTTGATGATGTGCCGGCATTGGTTATTTATTTCTTTAGTATATGAATTTTTATTAGATGTCAAGACTGTTGATCATGAGACCAATGATTCTGAGTGGATAATTTAATAAATGTGTTATCACTTAAATAACACATGATAGGCTGATTTTTTAATTACTAGCTTCCAATTTTTAGAGCACTTTGACTTATGTTTAGATGAGTGGCTAGTATGTATATATATATACACACATAGGAAGAACCCGCTAGCCACTTTGATTTCTGTTTTAGGTGATTTGGCCAGTAATATATATATATATATAGGTATGTATGTGTAATTTAAATCATCATTGAGGGATGTATTAGTTTAGTTACCATGTCTTGCAAAATTACAAATGCCAGAAATCTATTTTTGTAGTTGATATTTAATGTCACTATCCCACTTGGAACATCAAAATTTTTCCATTGATGACATCCTTCTAATACAATGCAAAGCTAATATCATTGTGTTTTTAATGGCAGAATCTTTTCAATTTTAATTCCTTGTTGTTTAAAATTGTGAAAAACAAAATTCTTAATTTGGTATGCTTGGATAGACCCTTATAATATCTTATTTATTTTTCTTCTATCCATTTGTAATAGGCTTGGGTTTCAAGTTTGTGTCCTGTTAGTCTATTTTAAGGGCCCTTATTGCAAAAATTATCGGGCAAGGTATGCTCAATCACACGCTCCTCATAACGCCATTTGTCAAGTGTTAATTGGTTGTTAGTTGTTTGGATAATAGATAGATTGTGTTTATTAACCTTTAATTTTAACCATTAGATGAAATTGTGCTTCTTTTAATTTCAACCCAAACTTGGAGAATGAATAGAAAAGGGAGATCAATGGTATTATGCTCACTCGCGGGGTTAAGAGTGTTAATGTGGACTAGCAGCCAAAACACCTCAGCGGATCGACATAATTAAAAGAATAGTGATTTTAGGGGGCGTTTGGATCACGGATTGAGGGCTTGGAAATGGGAATCTCATTCCCAAGCCCTTGTTTGGTAATCAGGAAAGGCATAAGTTGCCTCCATGCATGGAAAAAGGATTACTCCTAGGAAAGACATCCTATTCCACCCAAAAATGGGGAGAGAAGTATGCCTTAGTTATAAAATTACTAATATACCCCTAACATATATAATTATATATTTATATATTTAGCTTTGCTTATTAAAATAATTTAATTAAATTTTTTGGGAAATTAAAATTAAAATAAATATAATTTAATTCATTTAATTAAACGTATTTAATGATATTAACTAATTTAATAAATATATAATTGTTAAATAAATTATTAAGATTAATTATATAATTATAATATATTCAAATATACATTTATATTATAAAAATAATTAATAATAAATAATGTTAAATATTTTCATTAAACATAATCCATTATTTTATATAATATCATACTATTTACATACAAAGGTATTGATGTAATTTTACTACATCCTACCTTTTCATTTTTTTATTCCCAATCCTTATTCCCTTAAACCAAACGCATTATTCCCATTTACATTCCTCTTCTTTTCTTATTTCCCCTATTCTCATTCTTATTCCGCAATCCAAACGGGCCCTTAGTGGATTGAATTAAGATTTTAAGGGATAGAATTAAGATGAAGTGTGTGTATATATAACATATTATAGTAATACTATTAAAATAATGATAATATAATATATTTAATTAAAATTTTTATTTGTAACTTTTAAAAACATGGATACAATCTTCTTATTTTTAAAAATATAGAAATAAATTAATTTAATTCATGATAAATTAAGGACTTTTCTTATTAAATTATGATATTAATATTAGATTATAAAATTAATAATGATATTATATATTTTTATATTATATGGATCACACATTTCTCTCTCAGAAGACACAAACAAAAAATATGATTTTCTTTTAGTAATATTAAAATATATATTATAAATCATATTAAAACATTATGCAATAATAAAACAGAATATTATTTAGATTTCTAAACTGTCCGTATAAAGTTCATTTTTATTTCAATATAATAATGAATAAAAAGTAGTATTTTTTTTGGGATATATATATACATAGATATAAAAACATTATTAATTTAATATTCACTAACATAGTATTTGGATTCAAAAGTCGAAGGGAAAGTAAGGGGAGGGAAGGGAAAGTGAGGGAAAGGAAAAGACAGGTTCAACCATCGTTTGGATAGACAAATTTTATGGAGGGAAAAGAAAGGAGAGTTCTTTAATAAACCTTGTTTGATTAGAATATATAATAATATGATTTACCTATTATACCTTATTATTAAATAAAAATTACTAATTTCTATTTAAACACATGCATTATGAATATCTCGAATAAATTCACACTTTAAATAGATTTTTTTAATAAATATTAAAATTATTATTTTGATTTTGATTTTTATACTTTAATTTTGTCTCTTCTCAAATACAACTATTTATTTTTCCTTTGGAAATATATTATGCATTATTTTCTTGTATAGGACAAAAAAATGTTGCTATTTACATCATCACAGTGGATTGATGCTTGATTAGGTCTACTAAAATATAAAATAATTAAAATAGCTAAAATAACATAAATATTATTAAAAAATAAACAAAAAAATTTAGAGAAAAATAACTCCTACAATTCTATATGGATCATCACAAGATCACTTTATCATATTGTTAATAAACCTATTTTAATATTTTAATTCATAGCATAATAATCATGTTGCATTAGATAATTATTAGTGTTTTTTTTCTCACTCAAAGAAAATTTTAATTTTATTTGTACTTCGAATAAAATTTCAATAGCAATAGAATTATTCTAAGGATGAATTGAGAAATTAAAAACACAAATATAAACAAATAGATAAAAAAAATAAACAAACAAAAAATAAATACATAAAAACAAAGATTGTGATGGGTGTCATGTGAATACTTGATTAAAATAAAATTAGATTGAAAAAATTGAAAGAAAAAACTTATGAAGTGGTGTTATAATATGTAATTAATTTAAAAAATATAAGGGTAACTTTTAAAAAAATTTAAAATCTTTATGAGATTCTCCCTTCCCGGCACCCCAAATCGGGGGGTCAGGAAAAGAGGGGTTTCAGAGGGTCAGAGTTAACTTCGTTTCCCTTCGTTAAATTAAAAATATCAATCCAAACGAGGGAAGAGCCGACCCTCCAAAACCCTCGCTTTACTTTACTTTTCCTCGCCGGTCCTCAATCCGAACATAGCATAAAACTTTTTAAAGGTATATGCTAAGGTTTTGGTTTAGTCATTTAACAGGCAATAATGTGATTAAATGATCTATGTAGGGTAGAAGAGTATGTATATATATATATATATATAGTAGAGAGTATATGCATGTTAGATCATGTTACCTAATATAATGGAGATCTTCGCTAATATAAAAATAAATCATCTTTAAGATAATACAAGAAATAATTATTTTCAAATTGCTTAAAATAAAAAATAAATAAATAATTAAAAAGAAACAAAATTTTAAAAAAAATATATGGATCCAATTGATCAAGCTCTAATCTTTGCTTATTTTAAATAACAAAAATTCATAAAAAGAAACAACTTAGCACAAAAAAAAAATCAATTTCTAAAATGCGATAACAAAATTCCATAAATCAAAACACCTAAATAATATAATATGTTGTCTCCATCCATATTCTTGATGCAATAACCATCCATCCATGTTATTTTGATCCAACCTGTTCTTGTTGATCATTCGTGACCATGATAAAGTTTTCAAAATCATCCATCACTCTACCTGGAATATCTTGAGCAAAGCCATCAAATATCAAAATGGCTTTCAGTATCTTTGGCCCTTCTCCAACTGTTATGTGTGCTTCTGTTTTTTCTTGTTCTTCTAATTTTACATTGGCTTCTATTCTCATGTCCCCTCTTCTTATTATTGCAATTGCTTAGCTTTTCTCATATTTCTCACATGCTTTTTTTATGTTAGCGGAGACTGATTCTTCACGTTGTAAAATCTTATGGAGGAAACGTAACATGTTGACGAGTTTTGATTCCTGATAATTATCAACCTTAGATGTGACTATAGTATTGAGGAGGAATATTGTTATATATATAGAGAGAGAGAGGGATATAATTATAGTAATAATAATATTCAAAATATTCATAATCTTATCACTAAATAGTATTTTATGTTATATATAGATAAGTGTAAATATATAGATATATGTATATTTATAGATAGATATCTATCTATATATATATATATATATATGTGTAGATATCTGTATGTATATAGATAGATAGAAATCTAAGTATAGTAATGATAATATTCATAATCTTATCACTAAATAGTATTTTCTAAATTTATAGAATTATTTTAAGTCTGTGCTTTTTTTTATTTTTAAATTTTAAACCTATGAATATTTAACATAATAGAATAAAACTCGTTTAACTATTTTAGCTAGGGTGTACAATAAAATTAACCTCTATAAAATAATACTGTTGGAACAGATAAAAATTATTATTTATAAATTTATTTATTTATCAATAAATGAATAATTTATTTATATCGGTAAAGAAATTTTATTAATTTAGACGGAGATTTTATAATTTATAACTAGTTGTAACACAAGTATATTTGAATATAAATTTTATAAAAAGTCAATAGTTTTTAATTTTATATTTATAACTAGAAATATATAAAATATTTCTCAAAATAAATATAATATTATGTATGATGAAACAACAAGGTAATTATTACAAATAACATAAAGTTTGAAAGTAATTAAAAGTACAAATTCATTAACAAAACTTCATAATACAAAACATAGGACAACAATTTCATATTTCATTAATGTTTTTTTATTCTTCAAATCATTTAGATTGAGAATCCACTACCGCTAAAATCTTAATATGATACCTCCGTCTTTAATAATAAATAAAATTGTAAATATAAAATAAAATTATAAATAATATCAAAGTTAAAAATAATATTATATGAAAATTATATGTATCTCATCATTGACATCCTTCCTTTTAAATAAATAGGTTGAATTGTTAACCAAAAAACAAGAATCTTCCCAATTATATATATATATATAATTTCATAAATAATATTAGCTGAATAGAAATATATTCAAGTAACAACATTAATAATAAGAAATATATTATTTTAAAAATTATATATTTTCAAAGTTATAAATAATTATTAAATAAGATTTCATTAAATTTTTTAAAATAATTTTTCATATAATTATCTTTTGAATCGCAAGAGACTGAAGAGAGTGACACTAGTGTTATTAAAAATCTAAAATATTATTAATAAATATAAAAAATAATATTGAATTATTTAATAAATAAAATTAATCATATAAGTTGTTTTTAATAAATATTATATATATACTCAATTTAAAAATTAAGGGAATCTCCATGGGAGACAGGATTTTCCCATGCCTACGGGATCCCCGCACGGAGTCCGAAATTCCAAATATCAAAAATCTAAAATATATTAAAAATAGTCACTTAAAAAAAAATAAACACCAAATTGGTCATGCAAATTATTATCAAACAATCACAATCAAATTGCCATTATTGTATCGTCTATTATACACATTACTAACAAACTAATCATGACCAAGAGAGAAATTTACAATCTCAATTAAATTAACACGATCAATTTAATATCAATCAGATCTCAATCATATTTAATTTGAATATGTCAAATACATTATCATTTAATAATATATTCTTATTTCAAATAAAATTCTAGTTTTAAAAAATAGATAGATATAGATTTTTTTTTTTAAATCTAAATCTCCATGTTTCATTCTCTAATCCCTGTTAATGTCATAATTCATCCTAATTCAAGTTTCATCTTTGTTAACAAATCTCCCTACTATACTAATTATCTAAAATAATTTATATATATATATATATATATATATATATATATATATATACCTAAACTATAGGGTTTTATTTACTTATTTTTCTCGTAAATAGTAATACTTATTTAATTATAGATAATTTGATAATTGAATAACTATATGAGATTTTTAAACTTTTATTTAGATATTTGTACTTTATAACATAATATATATATATATATATATATATATATTCGGTGACGTGTTATGGCTTGGACTAGTTGACATCCCCAAATCTTAACGTTGACAAAATCAATTCGTTAAAAAAAATATCAATGTGAATATGAATACAAATTCCAAAACCCAATTCGCTGAGTCACATTGTACATCAAACCACAACCTCCCTGTGCCTTAAACTAACGTTTATCTTCACCGTTGGTTACTAGATCTCCATCTCAGCCGTCCTTTCCTGCCCTCTCAAACCTAACATTCAAACACTTGAAATGACTAGATTACCCTCCAAACATTCTCTAATATCACCAGGACAGTGTCCAGAACACTGAACATCAACATCTTCACTTCAAATGCTCCTCTTTTTACTCATCTTCAATCAGAACCATCACAAAATTTGCAGATTTGGTGTTTGTTCATTCTGTAGTTGTCATGTGTTTGTGGATATGACCAATCATTATAATATGCCTACTTTGTTGTCTCTTTTTAACTCAACTAAAAGTTTACTCTTTTGCCAGCTGTCCATAGAATTGGTGAGTTGCTATGCTGCAGGAAAATTTAATTTTCTGAACCAGAGATGTTCATCCAGACAAATTTGGAGAAGTTACAAAATTTGAGTATATTGATTTATCAAGTCAAAGGTATCCTAAGGTTTTCATTGAATTTCAACTGTTTAGTTTAGCTAGCTTATGTTGCGCCTCAGCGATTGGTTGTAGGTACTGATTAATTTATTTCCTTGGATAAATATGTATATATAAAATTCTGATTTCCCTAAATCATCCACATAATTATTTTATTTCCTTGGATTTTATTGTAAAATCATTCATGATATTATATTTAAATATAATGGTTCAAACCTTATAGATTTCTAATTATTTAATTTGTTATTTATTTGATTTTAATCCTTTAATTAATTTACAGATTTAGGATTTGCTTGGCAGTCACCATGTTGATAATATATAAGATTCTTGAATTGTTTTATCTTGGTCTTCCGCAATTGTTATTCAAATAGAAATCATGATTTATAATCTTGATTATGTATTCAGAATGGATTACTTACATTTTAATTATTATTGTCGCATACTTGATTGAACTCTAATTATACTCATCACATACTAACAATATCTTGTTTCGAAATAATTGGAATTATTTTCATTAGAAAAACGGGATCATCAAATTATACTATTTTTGCATTGACAATGATTTTGAACACGACGTATTTTGATAAAGTGACGTGTAGTCCCCAAATTAACTTTGCAATAACTCTGTCATTGAGGGTTAAAACACTGACTATGTCGACATGAACTTCTGACTCTGATAAGAAACTAGTTTCACACCGTTCCGTCAGTGGAGAACAATGGCCTCTGATAATATGGCTCGGATCACCGAGGGTAAATAAATGAACTCTGACAATTTGACTCGGATCACCGAGTTTAAATACATGAATTTTGTAGTTTTATTTTTGACATTAGTTAATTGGGGTATATATATATATATATATATATATATTTGTTTATTTGAAAACTTATGCTTGTTGAAATACTCTGAATTCTTAGTTTTATTTTTGATAATTATTGTACAATATTACATTTAAATATGTTTTCAGAAATTACTGAGTTTTTGTGATCCCTATATGTTATTGTTTTTAATGGTTGTTTACTGGACTATCATGCTCAAAATACTACCAACTCATAAAATCATCTTCTAATTAACTCAATTCGGAAAAACTACCGTAAAATTTTGCAGTTGCTTCACTAGTGTTCCTATCAGAATCATCTGTTTTACATAGCAAGTCTTTAAGTAATGAATTCTTCAATCGGGTGTTTCTTTTCTTATCATATGACACTCAAGGATAAACCACAGAAATGGCATAATAACATGATATCACTCACCAGTCATCAAATCATTAACATGATGATCAAACATTATCAAAATATGCTAACAAAAGAATTCAAGCAGCACTCCAAACATATATAGACAGGAGAAGAACCAACTACCAATTAAGATATTTTAAAAATAATACAAATAGAAGCAGACCGACCTGCTTAACAGATTCTGCAATCTCATAGACAGGACCAATACCATCTGAGGATGGGAAAACCAAAGACGAGATCTGGTCAATAGAGCTACGCAGCGCCATAGAGGAAGCTTGAAGGAGGACTACCACCACTACAACTGCATTATTTTTAAGAGGAGGAGAAGGAACAGGAGGACAATGAGGCATAATATAACATTGAGGAACTTGGCAGAGCCGTTGGATCAAAACATTTCATGGTTTAGGATGAATCGAACGGATCAGATTAAGAAATGGGTTAAGAGAGCGTGGGCTGACTTTGGGCTGGGCCACAGTTATTGGGCCCAACATAAATTCGAAAGGAGTTCTACAAAAACATTCCTGAATGTTTGATAATCATTCAAGAGTTTTACAAACACTTCCCTGAATTCTTGATAATTATATACAAAGTTAGAGTCTTATTTATTATTTACAATTTATTATTATTCTGTGAAACAGCAATGCAGCATACTATGCACAGATGATTTATTTTATTTTCTTTTTGTCTAAAAGCAATTTTTATCAAGAAAAATCAGTAATGTTAAAACAACAGAAGACATAATATAGTCTGACAATAATAGCTTCAAGACTGACCTTCATTAGTGTCTAACAAATATCACTTTAAGAACATGGGAATAAGCTACAAACAACAGCTAATATATGCTCATATAAAGCGACTCAAAAGTAGGACATGAAAAGAAATCATCACTCCTCCCCTTTGATGTTGTCAGGCTGGTGTGTTTGAATCAAGAACATTCACTTAATGAAGATGGTGGGGAAAATTCAATTGCTCATTTACGTCCTTGAACTTATCCTTGAGCATCTGAATCTGTGATCCAAAAAACCAGTACTTCGAAAAACCAATCTCTATTGCCATTTACTGATATATATGTAAATATGGTAAAGCATACATTAAAAGATCGAGGTTGTTACACTTTTAACTTGATCTCTAACTTGTGTTTCCGCTGACCAAGTGAATGCAGCAGCTGAGTGACCTCAAATATGTTGTCCAAGTCATCTTCGAATACAGACTCCAGGTATTCTCTCAAAAAGTGTTGGCAGTTTGTCAACCACTGGCATGAGAAGAAAGCAATTGAACTGAAAAAGAGACATCAGAGATATAAGATGGATATGCATGATCAAATGGCACTATGCTTTGTATATATTTGTCTGGCTTACGAACCTTCAATTCGGTAGATACCAGAAAATATTCTTTGATGCCATGGAAAATCTGATAGACCAGCGCATAAACAATCCTTTCAGATGAAGGAGCTAGCCTTCTGTTCCATAGCATGCTGTCTAGAAGATCGACAAGCCGTGCCTCTGTTGTATGAGAAATATCATAACCTAATTTTGATTCTACCTTCAACCTGGATTCCGGTTTGTTGTCACTAATGGTTTGCCCGAAAGATGACTCTTGTGGAAAGGCTGAACAAGATAAGTTTGCATTGGAAGAAGAGTGTTCAGTGCCAGCAAATGAGTCTAAAAAGTGACGTAAACCAGCACGATTCTGTAATCCAATGATTGGAATTTAGAAAACAAGAAAAAAATAAACAATAGCAATTTGAATACTGCAGAGTTAGTGCAAAAGGGTTCTTTAAGAAACCTTGTTGTGGAGGGACCAGGACACATAACGGGTGGTGCTTGTTAAATCCTCCATGCATCTGGCATAACATCATATAAACAAGACCAAATTAAGTGTACTCTATAATGCTCCTTGGCTTCAACTACTAGCTAAAATAACAAAATAAAAAGTCAACAGGAAACTTTTGTCATAAAACTCATTGGTAAATGGCTTTATTTTATTAAAAGGGGCCATAACTTTACAGTAATGATGCACAGGAAAGTATTGATAGAAGTGGTAAAGAACTAGAGCTGAACACCAGCCAGCATCTAAATACAGTTCTTCCTTATTCTTCAAAGGGGAATCAATATATTTTCCCAAAACAAAAAAAAAACTATTATTGCAAGTGAAAATGACCAAAAACTCAATGAACAAACAGCAGTTTCGAAGAATTTAGGTTGCTTACTAATCACGGCATGCTCGCTCTGTTGATTCAGCAAAATTATTGAAAGCAACCTCGATGTGTCTTAAAAACACTTCATGGCCAAAAACTCAATGACAAACAGCAGTTTCGAAGAATTTAAGTTGCTTACTAATCACGGCATGCTCGCTCTGTTGATTCAGCAAAATTATTGAAAGCAACCTCGATGTGTCTTAAAAACACTTCATGGCCACTGAGATATTCCCCATCTTTCTGTTAAATATAATTATTAGGCAGTGCACAAGAAAAGAGAACTTCAAAATTCAAAAGGAACAGATACCTGGAGTAGATATACAGAGATCGGGAGTAGCCTCTTCAATATGTACAAGAGCCTAAATCCCAGCTGTTGCAAATGTCCATAACAATTTTACATGGTGAAGATACACTAAAAATAAGAAAGCAACAATTCTTTGTTTCTACACTGTATCCAAACACACAAATCTAGGAGAAATACTAGAGAAAGAGATGCACGCGCATATCAGCTGGAATTAACTATTTCTGTGGGATTTTGATATGAAGATAAGTCTCTAGATTATTCAGCAGCAGCAACCTTAATGACAGATTCTCAATTGACATCTGATACTCTACTAAATAAGAACACAAATAAGCCAATATATGGTTCATCTCTAAAAGGTGTCACTAGTTTCAGTTTTCACATATAACTCACTCTGGAGTCTTCTAAACTCTGCTGGAAACAACCTCTATTTCAAGTGTCTGTGCGTCATGCTCAATTGAACAATAGATGGAAAGATATGATATGCTGAAGGAGATTCTTGCAAGACTGAGGCAATGTCATGTATTAGTAATAACTTGGTTTGCTTGGTCTGTTTTTTTATTGTTTGCGACATAGTTAAAATAAACTAGCACATACCAAGGGGATGTATTAGAATAACTAGAAGTCAATATCGGTTAATTTGGTAAATATATATATATATGAACATCTAAGTCTGGGTTTCTCATCCTATCAGCTTATGTTTTTGAGTTGAATTGAGTCCAAATAAAATATTTGGTTTGCATCTAACCGCACAATTTTTTGCTAGGCTTAACTCAAAATATTAACACATTACCTTGAATATCATTTAGAGGGCATGTAATGTGTGCACCGAATGATATAAACTAACAAAGTTGTAATGAGCACACACCTGGTGAAGGAAAGGCTCAAAAGTGTCACGAGCATTTGCAACAGCAATCACACATGCAGTCCTGACAACAAAAAATTAGAAAATGGGTTACTGCCCCAGAAAAACCATGAATGACTAAATTTAGGAATATAAAAGTTTTAGATAGAAGAGGCTCAGAGAACCTAGAGTAGTTTGTTCCATCATGAATATCTTCAACCCCACATGCATTTACAATTTCCTCCCTTGTAATTGGAGGGCACTTGACACCTCCTCCCACAAGACGGAATTCTGTCATTGCATGATGATATTGTGCACCACCATACAGCCGCATACCTGCATTCTGAGCACAGAGGCCATAGAATTTTACTTAATATCAAACAAGCGAATGACGTGTCAAACAAATTCCAGAATAGTAATCTAGGCTAAACAGACCTGATTCATCTGAACAACCTCAAAAATGTAATTTAAAATATATTGGTTTGAAAAGTTTGCATTGGACAAAAGTAAATATATACATACACACACATCGGAAATCAAGAATGTGACTAAACAAAACAACCATAATAGACCAGCCCAATTTTATAGATCAGAAGACTACTGTGCAACAAATCTGTAAACCATATGCCATTCTTGGTGATGTTCTAAGAGAGAATGGAATCATGTCCAGGAATTTGCAAACTTTGCACAATCCTTCTTCCAGATGCTGGAAGACTCGATACCTCTTTAATAAATGTGGTAAAAAAATTTAAGAGGTGTGATTGATTCTGAGGTAATATCAATATTCTAGGTGTCCCGACCTCTGCATAATTTAGCATAAATAGTAAGATTAGAAATACATGTTCTCCATATGGTTTTTAAAACCTCATGCATCATTCTTGATAGAATATAAAGGTGAATAAAACAGTCCAGCAAAAGTAGCTCATGCTTAAGATTCATAGGAAAATCAATCTAAAGTTGCCAATAGCATGATGAGTTATTGAGCCACTATATGACTTACAGGCATCATCTTGGGAGGAAAATGCAGACCATCAGTGCCTATAAAGGCTCCCCCATTGGGTCTCTCATCCTGAAGAGTTTCTCCTGTGGACAAAACCATGTAACATGAACAAGCAAACATATTCTGCAGATAAAAATAATCGAAAATGACTAATACCAGAACCAAATGTGTGAAATAAGGCAGACATCTAGAGAGTTGAGGAAAATAATATCTTCATACCAAACTTATCAGGAGGTGCCACCACCGTGCCTTTTAAAAGTAAAGGTATCTGAAGAAAAGCAGAAAATTTCTTAAAAGAAAAAATAATTTGCATTTGCTAATCAATGAAGTAGCCATAAATTTGGCCTGTATAAACTTTGTAACTCCGGAAAATTAGTAGGATGTTTCATGGAAAGCAAAAGCTACCAAGTACCTTCATGAGAAATGAATCGTGGAAGGCTCGCCCTTTCTCTTTTAATTTTACTTCGTCCAAATTACTGCATAATAGACAATTACGCAATAGGTTATATAATTGAAACCTTACAATAAGGAAAAAAAGTTAAATGTAGATACCTGATTTCTTGATAAATTTCACGTAGCTTTTCGAGTTGCACTTCAATATTCCTTTTCAAGAAGTGGTATAATAAGTGGAACGCAATCCATATACCTTCATACCAACATTTGAAATAATTAAATAGATTCAATTAAATGTGTGCATATGTGAGTGTGTGAAATTTAAATGTTGTTAGCGCTCACTCAGAGAAGTAGCATAGATGTACCTTTTCCTAAGCAAATCTTCTAAAAATAACCTAAGGCTGCTCACACCAATTCTGCTTCTTTCTTCCCTAGTTAGCAGCCTCCCTAACTTTTCCTCCAAGCATGCAATGTCTTCAATTTCCCTCAAAGAAATGGCCTACATTCAAACTTAAACAAATTAAGGGATAAAATAAAAGAACTATTAAGCACGTGAAGTATTCAATAACCATTTTGATCTCCACTTTGGCCTGCTATATACAAATGTATCTACATTTAGTTAGAGAACCTTAATTTTTTTAATGCATTCCAAACAAAGAGTTCCCATTTATGGTTAAGCCTGTCAGAAAAATAAGAAAACTGTATCTGTCATTGAATCATAATGAGCTAACTTTGTTATCACCAAGATTAAGCATTCTATCAAAAGGGTAATCAATTTCCACCTTTCAACTATCAGCATACAAATGGGTGCAAATTAGTGGACTAAATGCTCAAATCAGTAAAGTAATAGACTTTAAGCAGGTTGGGTAGTCTAAGGTGCGTGATGATTTTATTTGAACGACTAAGTCATTTGTATCATGCTATGATATTAATAAAAAATTTGTGTAACCGGAACTGATAAAATGTAAAATTCAAACAGCTGGTGAAATTCAACAAAACTCAGAATCAAGTAGTTATAAAGAAACTGAACTTTTTTAAATTCTTCGTTTGATCTGTAAACTGCATCATGTCCAGGACCAACTCTACCAGATGGTACAGAAGTATAGAAGGACGAGTCACCCAACAAGCAGCCATCCAATGTATAAGCAGGTGTCTTATGAAAAACTTCTACATCTGAAGACCTTGCAAATTAAGAAATCCTTCTGTCAAACTTTGTGGACACTATGACAGTCCTTGACAGCTCAGGATCAATCTGCAATACCAGATACCACCCACCAGAAACAAAATGAAAGCTAAACGCTTTTATTACAGTTGTAGTTAAGGAGCTTCTCGATGAGGTCGACGTGAGTCATAAGCATCCGCCAGCAACAGTAGCGAACAAGACCTAAGGCATCAAGAGCATCACTGAAGAGATCCCATGCAAGTTAATTTGTCAATAAGATGATTGAAATGTCAAAAGCTATGCAAGGAACATAAAATCTTTATCGATCATCATAAAATGTCAGCCTGCCACACAACAATCAAACAACTTTATAAAGTATTCTAGTATCTCTACCATAAAAGCACCGATAGATCTTCTCTGTATCGCAGGTGCAACAGTATGCTCTTAATGTGTACCACGGTGGAGATATTCTCTCAAGAACCACGTGTTTTCAGATTGGAGTATAGTTCTAACCACCGTCAGAGATTCAACTTCCAAATTACCCATCGTGGAGTCAGTCCAGCACAAAATTAGAATTCATAGTGACCAAAAACTCAATAATTCATTAGTAAGAGCATCAAAACCAGTTCACACTAACATCTTCAATAGAATCATTAAATAGGCACTATTCAAATGCTTCTCATCTAGAAGGGCACAAGGAGAACTTCCACATCAACATCCACTGGTGGAAAATACTAGCAATTCAGAACAGAATTGATACAGAAGTTGACCATCAACAAAGAACTCGATTATATACCCATATGAACAACTGGAGACGATTGAGCAACTGATTGCTCAAGGTTGAACAAACATTGTTTAGGTATAAAGTTATCTTCACATCAATCCATGCAGTTTCAATCCCACTTTTGATCTAACAGACCTCAAATATAACGTATTTTTAAATTATAAGGAGTAAGAGTATAGAAAGGCTCAACCACTCAAGTCATTTTAAAACTGGGGGTACAAATGTAGAAAAGGTTGATGCATAGAATCATATTCAAAGCCAGGGATTTAGTAATTTAAACAAAAATTTAATTTCTGGATAAACAACGATAAAGAACAAATTTGAAGCCATTGATCAAATAAAAAACCTAAAAATTACATCAATACAATAAAATCATAAATTTTCTCACCCCTCGGAGTAGTCCGCCTGGAGAAGATCCAGCTACGTGTCCCACTTGTTACCAATCACCTGCGAAAAAAACCAGATAAAAAGAAAGCTCGCAAATCTCCAAAACCCTAGAGAAAAAAAAAGGAATAGAAATCCAAACCCTAGAGAGGAGAAAGCGACATCAATTGATACCTTTCCGCAGGTGAAGCATCGGACGGGGTTGATCATCTTCGCTTGCCTTCGATCGCCGCCGGGAAAGCTCAGAGATTATGGGTTTTTTAGGGTTGCTCGATATATATATTTTTGAGTTTAGATTAATTTAAAATTAATAATAATAATAAATAATTAAATAATTAAAAAATTAAAAAAAAATAAATTAAAAACAAAAAAATAACAAACAAACAAACGTATTCATTTCATTGCCATTTTTTGGAACCATGAACAAAACCAGGGTAAAGGCCTTAGAAGAAATCATTTACATGACGCATCATCTCGTGGACGATGTCGTCTTCACCGCCGCCGCCGCCGCCGCCGCTGCCGCTGCCGCCGCCGCCGCCATCTCCCCCATTTCCATCGCCTTTGCCTTTCTTTCCATTTCCATTGCACTTCCCTTGCTTACCATTTCCATTGCCTTTCCCCTTTTCCCCGTCACCGTTCTTCTTCTTCTTAAACAGAGAATCGTATTTTTCTTTCAACTTCTCTTTGAGTGATTGGTACGATTGGGCAGCCCTTTCACACAGTGCACCCAAGTTCACGGCTAAGGTCACCTTCGTCAACAGCGACGTTGTAGGTTTGGCCGGGGTGCCTCCGGGATGGGAGGGTGTGGATGCCTCCGGGATGAGGGAGTCGCCGGGATGGGAGGGTGTGGATGCCTCCGGGATGAGGGAGTCGCCGGGATGGGAGGGTGTGGATGCCTCCGGGATGCGGGAGTCGATGGGGATGGGGGGATAATAGGTGTCGCGGGGATTGCGGGTGGTGGATGCGGCGGTATTCGTCGTCATTATCTTTCTAAGGTCAGCAATGAGTTTGCGATTGCGATTCTGGGCCGGGGCCGGTGCCGCCTTCTCCGCCTTCGCCGTCTTCGCCGCCTTCGCCGCCTTCGACGCCTTTGAAAGCATCCTCACCAGTGCTGGGGGAGTTCCTGGCGCCCGGCGGGAGAGATACCGTGAGAGGCCGGAGAACGGGGTCATCACTAGGGTTAGGGTTTAAATGCGGAGAAGAGGAGAGGCGAGTACTGGTAACGAGGAGAAGAGGAGAGGAGAGGCGAGTACTGTTCCTTTATATATGATTGTCAGGAGGGACGCGTCGCCCCGCCCACTAACACTTACATTAAAAATTTTATATGATAATAAAACAAGAGAAGAGAAAAAGTATGTATAATTATTAAATTAATTTATTTGTCTCTTTTTTAACCCAATTTATTTTAAAAACTTATTATTGTTTTTTTAAATTTTATTATTTTAAAAATATTTTATTTTTAAAGAATTTATTATTATTATTATTATTATTATTATTAAGCATTATTTCAAAAAATTTATAAAAAAATATAGAGACTAATAAATTACAAGCAATCCAAGTACATGAAAGGAAAATCTTATAGATGGGACTTTTTTGCATTTTTTAATCAAAAATAAAAATAAAAAAATTATATAATAATAAAACAAAATTAGAGAAGACAAAAAGTAATTAGTTGTTTTACATATTGTTGTATATGGCTTATATACATGGTGAACAGGCAAATCGCCGAGATGGGTTGAAGGCAACGCCTTCGCGGTACAGGGGTATTTTAGTAAATTGCATCGGATAGAGTTTATATATATATAATCTGTAACCCTAATTTTTCTAATAAAAGAATCGACAGTCGCTCTGCTCCCGAGGACGTAGGCATACCCTGCCGAACCTCATTAAATCTCGTATCTCTTGTGTGATTACTTGTTGTTATTCGTTAGATCGTTGTTTTATTGTCAACACATATATTGATTGTATATAAAATAATTACAAAATCCCTTGGTCTTGCACTCCACGTTACTGGGTTAAGAATACATCCTCCAAATTAGTTACTATCATTACTCCCTAATTACAATGACACCAATATATATCATATGATTTATGAAGCGAGTGACACTTGTCGGCTCCCTATTGCTTCTTCTCAGCCTTCCTTCAATTCTTGTCGCCTTGTCTTTTTCTTCCACGCTGGCCTCTCCTTTTCCATGTCATGATCTTCTGGTTTTCTTTCGGATGTTGACCCCGTTGACTGCTACACATCTATTTCAATTTTTAAGAAAAAAATATTATATTAAAAAATTAGCATGGATGACATCTCTAACAGTGAAAGATGGCTTGTCGCCAACACCGTCTTCGTCTTCGTCAAATATTTAAATTAAATACTTCAGTTTGCCAATTATGTAACCTAATAAAGGATTATTTTTTTTTGGGTGATATATGGCTTCAATATTCACCCATTTCATTTACTCCTTAATAAAATCATATGCTTGTAATAGATAACTCTTAAATTTTTATTAAATTTAAAATAATAATAATAATCAACATCTTATATATATATAAAAATAATAAAATCTCCCACGTGTCAAGCTATGGTAAAAAGTTTTCTCATCAAAATTATATTTATTAGATTAAATACATGTGCTAATGTTGCGGGTTAAATCTAAAAAAAAAAGAAAGATTGCAAAATTAATATAAATTTTTAAAAAAATATTATTTTTCTAAATCATTTTAATAAAATTATTATTAATGTATTTTTTTAATAGTATAAAAATTTTTAAAAAAATGTTATTAATGTCTTTTAAAAAATATTGTAAAAATATATGGATGATGATTGTGAAAATTTTATTGCAAGTAATGTGCTATTAAAAGTTAAAAGTGCCTTATTTTTCTAATTAAGTATTTTTTTTGAAAAAAACATGAATTTGTGGTTTACTTATTTTTTTTAAAAAATTACATTTTGCCAAGAATATATATTCAACATATGATAGGTTTATTTATTTACATAAACTTTAACTTTATACATATTTTTCAAATTTTTGTAAGGTTTTGTTTCTTATGAAAATTTTAAAATTATCTTATGTCGGGTTAATATCTCCCATAAAAAATATATTATTAATTACTCTTATTAATTATAATATTATAATTTATTATTATTCACATATTTTTATTATTTTAAATATTTATTTTGAAATATAGTTTTTAAACATATTAGTTAATTATTTTATTAATTATATTTAATATTTTATTAAATAAATATGTTTTAATGAAATATAATATAAATAACTAAATATGGTCGTATTTATTAAGATGGCCCCTCATACATATATACACATACATTATATTAAACCTATCCCCTGAATATCTTCCACTTTGAAGCTTTCATTTCATAGACATTTGTTGCCTTTTGATTGGTTCACTTTTCTTTGTTTTTAATCTTATTGCTTTTTGTTGAATAATCTTGAAATTGATTTGGGCGCCTGTGCCATCTCACCCACATCTTTCCATCCTCACCGCTCATCAAGCTCTGAACGGTCGTGATCTCGCTAGCAGCTAATGAGGAGACTCCATTTCCTCTCATTCCCTTTTTCTCTCTCTCAACCTGTTGATATTACCACTCTTGACTTTTTTCTAAAATGCACTTCTCAGGTCTGTAGTGGGAATGCATTAATTGCAGAATGATTGTTTCTTTTTACTTTTTTTAATTAGAATATTTTTTTAAAAATATATAAAAAAACAATCTCCTTCTTTATCCTTTATTTTGAGGGCCATTTTTCTAGAATTTTTTTTTTTTAATTTTAATTTTGAAATATTAATCTTAATTTATATAATA
Organism: Dioscorea cayenensis subsp. rotundata; assembly: GCF_009730915.1. Taxonomy (NCBI): domain Eukaryota; kingdom Viridiplantae; phylum Streptophyta; class Magnoliopsida; order Dioscoreales; family Dioscoreaceae; genus Dioscorea; species Dioscorea cayenensis. The sequence goes on along the minus strand of NC_052495.1, from coordinate 6,044 downwards.
ATTAAGAAATGTATTCTACCATCTATAACTGTAAAGTATTATATTAACTATTATTTATTTGTAAAGTATCTATTTTTTCTTTTGTTTTTACCCATTTTGTATTTCTTTATTTTTTTATTTAGTTTCAATAGTTATTATTGTTGTTCATACATCTATAGACATAAAATAAAATTTTGTATATTTTATTTTAATTTGTCTTTCTTTGATTGGACTTTTTAAAAAAACTATCTTTTTTTTAATATATACTTATATTTTTCCCCTTGATTTTCATTGGTTTTTTTTATAGATTGGAAAGAACTAAAGGGTTTCGATGTTAATTAGTGTCCTCACACCGCATCATCTTTTGTTGGAGATTAGAGCTGAAGGTGCGGGGTGTTTTCCATTTGATTTCTATTTTCTTCCTTGATTTTCATTGGTTTTTTGGTAGTAGATTGGAAAGAAACAAATATTTTTTTTTCATCATTTTTTTATTTTTTTATTTTGTTGTAATTGAATGATGGTAATTGATTATCTTAGTATATTTTAGATGTGATGAAGTTGGGGCATGATTGAATAGATTTTAGATGGGTTTAAAAGTTTGTTTTAATAGTACTTTCTGATAAAAAAACAAATAATCTTAGCACATTTTGTTTGATAGAAAAATAGATTTTATTATATTTTGGTGTTTTTTTAAATTTTATGGGTCTCATATCACTAACGTATGTATTTTTAATGATTTTATAATCATCATAAAATTATATGATTCAAAAAAACTAAATATTTTTACGTTTAATTTAAAAAATTTATTCTGTTGTATCCCTATGATATTAGCTAATTATTATACTCTTTGAACGATAATTGTTGGTGTTTGGTTTGTACTATTTAAATGTAGAGAAGAAGAATATTAAAAGCTATGTGTGAAGGGAAATTCAAGATACTTTTTTTGGTTTGATTATCTTTATGGAAAATACTAATATGTTTTTTTATGCAGTCTTTTATCAATTATTATAATGTTTGAATTTTCTTCTTTAATATTATCTTAGAACCTACTTATGGAAAAACTTTATATGTGTATTATTTTAAACTACAATCCATGTAAATTTTATTATTATTAGACGTTATTTATGTTTATTGACTCTAATTTTTGAAAAAGTAATTATTTATATATTTATTGACTCTAAGATTTATTCCAACTCAAATAACTCTCTAATACTTAAATACAAGATATTGATGTGTAGAACGAGAGTTTTTCAAAAAATTATCCTTCATGCCTCCATGCTTATGATAAAAAAATTCAATGAAACCTTAACTTTGTTAACATGTAGACAATATCAAAACCGTTTCAATATATTAATTTTTACATTTTACTGAATGCAAATCATTTAACCAGTTATTAGGATTTTTTAACTTATCCACATATGGATGTAGTGAGACAAAATAAATTTTTGTTTATTCAATTAGTTTATAAATATGATAGGATGCATGCATTGTAAACCACAAAAAGATTTTACTAGAGATTAAGAATTTTTGCCAATAATTAAGTGATCGAGGATACCATTCATTTCAAGAGACAGGTGAATTTCATATCAACCATCTTTTAGTTTTAGTTGATATTTAATAAATATAAAAGACAATTAAAAATTCCCTAATATATGCTTCTTAGGTATCATTAGGATTTTTTTAAAAATTTAAATAACTTTCTACTTGGATTGCTATTTATTTTTAATTACTTATGATATTTTTTTCTTACAATTCATTGATAGAAATTTGTTTGTGTTTGGTAAATAATAAGAGTAAAAATAAATAAATAAATAACGAAGACCATGTTGTTGTTACTACTAAATTTAACCCGAAGCGTGGGCTCTACACTAGTGTTAGTTTATTTTAAGGGCCCTTATTGCAAAAAAAATAAAAATAAAAAATCCGATAAGGTAGTTTATATTTTTTAAAAATGAACTGTCCATAATATTATTTAAATTTCTAAACTGTCCATATAAAGTTCATTTTTATTTCAATATAATAATGAATAAAAAGTAGTTTATATTTTTTTTGGGATATATATATATTCATAGATATAAAAACATTATTAATTTAATGTTCACTAAAATTTAAAGGTATATGCTAAGGTTTTGGTTTAATCATTTAACAGGTAATAATGTGATTTAATGATCTATGTAGGGTAGAAGAGTATGTTTATATATATATATATATATATATATATATATATATATATATATATAGTAGAGAGTATGTGTATGTTAGATCATGTTATCTAATATAATGGAGATCTTCGCTAATATAAAAATAAATCATCTTTAAGATAATACAAGAAATAATCATTTACAAATTGCTTAAACTAAAAAATAAATAAATAAAAAGAAACAAAATTTTAAAAAATATATGGATCCAATTGATCAAGCTCTAATCTTTGCTTATTTTAAATAACAAAAATTCATAAAAAGAAGCAACTTAGCACAAAAAAAAAAAAATCAATTTCTAAAATGCGATAACAAAATTCCATAAATCAAAACACCTAAATAATATAATATGTTGTCTCCATCCATATTCTTGATACAATAACCATCCATCCATGTTATTTTGATCCAACCTGTTCTTGTTGATCATTAATCGTGTCTAAGAAAAGGTTTTCAAAATCATCCATCACTGTACCTGGAATATCTTGAGCAAAACCTTCAAATATCAAATTGCCTTTCAGTATCTTTGGCCCTTCTTCAATTGTTATGTGTGCTTCTGTTTTTTCTTCTTCTTCTAATTTTACATTGACTTCTATTCTTGTGTCCCCTCCTCTTATTATTACAGCTGCTTCGCTTTTCTCATATTTCTCACATGCTTTTTTTATGTTAGCGGAGATTGATTCTTCACGTTGCAAAAACTTATGGAGGAAACGTAACATGTTGACGAGTTTTGATTCCTGATAATTATCAACCTTAGATGTGACTATAGTATTGAGGAGGAATATTGTTATATATATATAGAGAGAGAGAGAGAGGGGATATAATTATAGTAATAATAATATTCAAAATATTCATAATCTTATCACTAAATAGTATTTTATGTTATATATAGATAAGTGTAAATATATAGATATATGTATATTTATAGATAGATATCTATCTATCTATATATATGTAGATATATAGATATTTGTATGTATATAGATAGATAGAAATCTAAGTATAGTAATGATAATATTCATAATCTTATCACTAAATAGTATTTTCTAATTTTATAGAATTATTTTAAGTCTGTACTCTTTTTATATATATATATATCTGTATCTATATAGATAGATAGAAATCTAAGTATAGTAATGATAATATTCATAATCTTATCACTAAATAGTATTTTCTAAATTTATAGAATTATTTTAAGTCTGTGCTCTTTTATGAAATCGAATTATTTTAAATTTTAAACCTATAAATATTTAACATAATAGAATAAAACTCGTTTAACTATTTTAGCTAGGGTGTACAATAAAATTAACCTCTATAAAATAATAATGTTGGAACATATAAAAATAATTATTTATAAATGTTATTTATTTATCAATAAATGAATAATTTATTTATATCGATAAATAAATTTTATTAATTTAGACGGAGTTTTTATAATTTTTGAACTAGTTGTATACACAAGTATATTTGAATATAAATTTTATAAAAGTCAATAGTTTTTAATTTTTAATTTTAAAATATTATAAATTAAAAGGGAATTAACCAAGAATTCTCTATAATTGTTATAATTTTGGTAATAATATTAGAAACAAAACACTTAATCTAAATTTTAAAAGTTATTTTATAATTCTCTCATTATTATGAATGATCCTCTAGCTTCATTTTTAGTCAAATGGAGTTAAATTAATAAAAAAATATTTACCATTTGTAAATTAATAAAAAACGTTATAATAAAATCATATATAAATGATGGATTCATGCTAAATATTATTTATAGTTTAGTATCTATAATAAATCATAATTAATTTAGGACTAAATTACAAATGTTTTCATGGTTTAGCACGGCAGTCACTCTGATAATTTGTAATTAATTTAAAACTAAATTATAAATATTTTCATGTTGTTGTAATACAACCCCTATAATAATTTACAATTAATTAAAATTTATATTTCAATAATATTTTTATATCAGAGTTTAATTAAAATTTGAAATTATCAAAATATACTTTTTTTAATTATAAATATTTTAAAAATTATAATTTGCTTTTAAAGTTTTGGTGCCAAATTAAAAAAATAATTATAAATATTTTAATATTGTTATAATATTATATGATTTTGTGGAAATTTTTTTTAATGAGACCATATAGCATAGCATGAAACTTTCCTAATTTAATATATATATATATATATATCTGTGTGTGTAGAATAAGAATATAGATAATACAGATTTATTAATTTGTGATCAAATTTACCAAATATGATTTTGGCAAAATCTCACAATTTAACTTTCAATATTCTTGATATCTTGTTAAACGATCATTTAATTAACAAAATCAAATTTTTTTCCTTTGTACTTTATTATTTTTTAAATAATAATCTCAAAAATTGAATATATTAAAAAAAACTTTTATGTATTTAGATCTCTTAGATAAATAGCTTACGAACAATAATATATTTTAATATAATATAAGATAAAAGAACTTACCTCATAGCTTGGAAACTTATTTTATTAAATCTGAAATAATAATAATAATAATAATAATAAAATAATAATAATAATAATAATAGAGTTAATTATAATATAGTACGAAATAAGATAATCTATTTTCCATATTTTAAAAATTTATTTTTAAAAATTAATTTTAGATTTAATCTAATGATAAATAATTGATAAAACCTAATTTTAATATACCGTAACTTGTAAATGAATTAACCCATCTCTATGTTTTACAAAATTACTTTAAAAATATATAAATATCCAAAATTGAATTAATAATTGAAATAAATGTATAATTTAATTTTAATGAATATTATCAAATAAGTTAATCGATTCGTAGGTTAAAATTTTAGTTTAAAAAAATAATCTCATGAATTTAAATTGTGTCAGTATTGAATAAGAGAAGGCAAAACCACCTGGAGTGCGAGCCTTAGTAACCTTAATAGTAATATGAGTTCCCATGAGACATTGTCGTCTTGGAAGTCCCTTAACTATTATAAATGTTATTTAAAAAATTAATTTTAAAAATATATCATTTATGAATTAACATAAAATTAGCATAAATAAAAAATCATATATATATATATATATATATATATATATATAATTATTTTAAAATAAAATAAACTTATATTAATAAATTTTATAATATGATTTTCCTAAATATATTAATATTATAAATATTTTAATATTATACTATTATATATATATATATATATATTATAAATAAGTTTCGAAATAAAAAAAATTGTCGATTGCTTCGTTTGACAAACAACTCTTCCCTTCCAAGATGGAGGAGCACGTGAGATCCACACAAAAAAATTGTCCACAAGCTTTGTTTGAAGATTGACCGTATGTTATTATCCTGGTTTTCTACAGCTCCTAAGATATCGAGAGCCTAGATGGAGGAGCACTCTTCTACCATTAGGCGTAGTTTGGAGTTCCTTACATCCATTGGGGAGGAGCATGGTGGGGCGTCTGATCAGGATGCTGGACCTGATACACATACTGGCTAGTTGATTGTTTTTTCAGCTTAGGGGGGGTAGAGGCTGTTGTTCTTGCCTCGTGTTGTTTTACTTCTGGTCTCGTGTTGTTTTGTGTGGGGCTACTTTTGTAGGATTCTGTTCCACTGCTTGTGGTTTGTTGTTTTGTTGGGAATTGGCTTGTTCTGTATTTTCGTTCTTTGCTTTTAATTGAAGTGGTTTATCCACCTTTTAAAAAAAAAACCTCTTCTCTTAATATATTTATATACAAATATGCAAACAAAAGGTATTATATACTCAAATATTATTGACTTGTCCCTAAAGATGTCAACAGGGTGAGAATTTATAATGGTATTGATATTGTGTGGATCTCACGTAGAACCAAAGAAC